>NC_082595.1:112824945-112989742 GCF_030936135.1 Gavia stellata | reverse complement strand
TCTCATGTTTAGCACTTTTTTCTTCTTCTCCCCACAGGGCTGCTGCACGTCTCCAGCGGAGCGAGCAAGCCATTCTGAAGATGTGCACACCAGCCAACCACTCCGTTAGGAACAGCCTTCACTGAGTTGTGCTGCAAAATTCCATCTTTTTTTCTGCTTCATAACCAGCAGAGAGGTGAGTAGCTGTTAGGTAAATACTCAGGACAAGAAGGCTGCTTGTTTTCCTGCTTTTGGTCATTAAACTGCTTTTTTCCTCTTGCAAATCGTAGCACAGTTCAACCACCAGATTTGTTAATACAACCAGTTTTTAATGTCTAACTGTTGATTTACTTGCAGGCGTAATTTTCTGGGATGGAAGATCCCCTCCCCAGAGGAAGATCATCATCACAGAAATTAATTTCATAAGTTGTAAAGATTAAAATGCGTCCCCAGTCTCTTTGGTCCAGAGCACAGGAAAGGGGTTTGCAATTATCGTCTCAATATTGGTGAGTTACGCTTCTGTTGTACATAGAATCATCGAATCACAGGGTGGTTTGGATGGGAAGGGACCTTTCCAGGTCATCTAGTCCAACCCCCTGCCATGAGCAGGGACATCTCCAACCAGACCAGGTTGCTCAGAGCCCCGTCCAACCTGACCTGGAATGTTTCCAGGGATGGGGCAGCTACCACCTCTCTGGGCAACCTGGGCCAGGGTTTCACCACCCTCAGCGTGAACAATTTCTTCCTCATATCTATAGCATGAGTCTCCCCTCTTTTACATGACAATGGCAGGATTGACACCAGACATGGCTCTGCTTTGTGTGATATTCACCTTGTGTGAAAGCTTCCTGCACGTCTCCCCCGACACCTGCAAGTGAGTCCTGCGGGACGTGAGTTGGGGTAGAGCCGGCGGAGGTGGATCTGACGGGCATGGGCATGGGGCGGCTGGCTCCGTGGGTGGGCGAGGAGTGTGCCGAGCCTGCTGCTTGCGCCTGCACAGGAGACACGAGACACAGTTTCCAAATTTTTAACTTTTTTTTGGGTCAATGTCTAAAAACAATTCTGTAAAAAAAATAAAATGCGTAAGGAAAGATGCTTCACCAAAAACACTCTCAATTGTTAGTAAGTGATGTGATGCATGATCGGTAGCTGTTGTGGGAGGACCCAGTGGTGGTGGCACGCCGGGCGCAGTGCATCACGCGTTGGGCTGCAGCACCCGAGGTTGGGCTGTACGTGGTACCCACAGCTATGCTGCCTCCGGTGCAGGATCTGACCCACGGCCTCCGTACCATATGCTTACCGTGCCACCGGTCAAACGTCAAGTTGGAAAAACCCCAGGAAGGCACGGAGTGACCTTCCCAGCTGTGCGCTCCAGAAGGACCCGTCAACCGCTTGGCATCTGCTCATCCTTCCCGCAGGCTGCGGTGAGCAGACCCCCTGAACTCCCTGGTGCCAGCGAGGCTCTGCTGAAGGTCCAATCCCCTTTTAAAATTTATTTATATATATTTTATATATATTTTATATATTTTTATTTCTTACTAAAATAGTGATTTTTAATTTTTTAAAAAATTTTACATTTTCTTCCAGCCAAACCATCCCCGTCTCTGTTGTGCTCCTCCAAGAACCTCGCGAGCAGCTTTGCATCACAGGTGCTGGTGCCCTCCTAGAAATAACTTCCCGAGCTCCCCCACAGCTCTCCACAGATGGTGGGTGATGGTCCCAAGGGTCTTTCAGGTACTGCCTATCTACTCAAAATCTGCTGAATTTCATAGCAAATCACAAAAAAACAGAGAGTAATTTTTTCCCTGCGGTCTGAAGGCTCAGAGAAAACTGTTGTAATATTCACGTGGGCAAAACTCTCACTGGCTTCGAAGAAGATGCTGCCCAGCAAAGCCTCTGGAGCACAACCTGAGGTTGATGAGCAGGGAAAGGAGAGAGACTGACGAACGTATGAGGAGGAGATAAATATAGGAGACTACTGACATGCACTTATTTGGCTCCGTGTTTTCAAAGAAATAATTTCACTTAAGTACTTGGCGTGTGGTGCCAGCAGGAGAGCGAGCAAGGAGACACTCATCAAGTGATGCACCTCGCTGGGTATTTAAGGACATTCGCAGAGAGCTTGGTTCCCCATCTCCCTCCTCCAGCCGCTCACGGCAGAGGGTCTGCGCAGCCCGGCCGGCCGCCCCGTCCCCGGGAGCCACTCGCTCCCCCACTATCCATCCTCACTGCCCGGGAGGCAAAGACGTCACCCTTCCCCGGAGCATCGGCCATTATTTACGAGTGCTTTGAATGTGCACAGTACTACTTTATTGTTAATAATCTGGTTATTCTCTGCAGCCACTCGTGTCTTTCAACAACGTCTGAACCCTCTTGCTCAACTGCAACGTTATTAGTAATCAGTTTTGTCTGGCTTTGCTGGCAAGGGTTTATGATCTGTGACTGTATTTATATTTAAGCACGGTCCCTATGCTGCCGTTGATTAAAGGAAAGCTACCCATAAAGAATTACACACCAGGGGCATTAAAACCGTACAACCCCTCTGAGCAAATACCTGTTTGGTTTGTGCTGTTTGCTTTGTCGTCTTTTTTGAAGCCTGTTCATCGTTTGCTCCCTTTGACGTGCATCAGTTACCGGGGCAACCCGGCCAGCGCAGCGGTGATGCGGCACGGTGACACCGCCGGTGACACGGCCAGCATCCCGCGCAGCGGTGGCATCACCAGCACCCCGCACAGCTGGTCCTCGCGCTGCCGCAGGGCGCAGCATCCGTCGCCGGCACATTTTACCTGCGCTCACATTGAGCGCTGCCCTGCTGCCAGGTCCTGCTTCCCACGGGAGCACCCAGGAATGGGATGCTGCTCGGGACCGCGTGGGGATGGCTGCAGCTCTGGCTAATCCCCATCTCCCTGCCAGCCCGAAGTTGATGTGCTTATTAACATGAAAACCTAGTCATGTGTAAAATCGTCATTTTGAAACTGTATTAATAATAGGGGGATTTAAAGAAATGAGTAAAATGTTCTTGTGACTCGGGTGTCTGCAGGGGAGAGGGAAATGACACCTTTCGAAGGTAAAATCATTAGAAAATGCACATGCCACGCCAGCAACTTGACTTCTCTGCACCGAAACCTCAAAAAAAAAGACCTGAAAATGCACAGAAACAGGCAGGAGTATCTGAATTTGCATAAATTTGCGGCAAAAGATGTATGCCCACTGCTCGGCGCTCCCAGTCCGACACGTGGGACGTGGCACGGCAAAAGCGGCAGTGTTCACCCATCCTGTGGCTTTGGTTTGGAGGAACCTGCCCATTCCCTCTCTTCCGCCCAGACCAAGCGTCAGCCCTGGCAGCCGCTCAGACAAGGAAAAACAGCCCATGCATCAGTTAAGACTGAAAACCAGGAGGAAACCCAGTGCTAACACCCGCATCGCAGGCAGAGGCTGATGAGACGGAGCTCCCCTTTCCCCGGGAGGGAGCCAGAGGAGCCTGGGGGGATATATTTTATGTTTTGAAGCTTGTTCCCCAGGTTGCATCTCGCGCTACGGGACCTTGGCACGCGTTCCTGTTAACCACCTGAGACCTTCTGATGGAGGGACTACAAATGAAAAGCCGCCTGGAGATTTTGTTATCTGGAAAAGCAAGAGTTCAATTAATACAGTAAGACGGCACCGCTGACCTCCTCTCCCCAAAACACATTTGCCTAAGCTGCGAGGGGATAGATTTTACCCTGCGGGGCAAACCCCATTCATCTCACCCATCTCCACGTCTGGCCCACGGTGGTTTTTGCAGATGTGCTCGCTCCTTGGGCCAAGGGGAGACCTTGAGCCCCAGAAACGCCCGTGCTGCTGGGCTGGCAGTAAGAGCTGGGAGAGCAGCACCCAGGCACCCTCCATGCCCACGGAGACTTCTATTTTTCACCGTCATTTATCTTTGAGACACGCTGTCTACATTTATATTCTTAGAGTAAGTGCCCAAGCACTTGAATTTTTTTTTTTTCTTTTTTTTTTTTAACCACTGGGCACACAGCTGGGCCATGCTGATTTGCATACTGCAGCCACTGGAGCAGAGGGGCTGGGAATGTCCCTCATCCACGCGATGACGCAGTTCCTGGAATCCGTAGTGATTTTGAGAACAGCTCGTGAGGTCACACACAGACGACGTATCTCGACAGGGAGCAGTTACAGGGCAGAGCTGCGTTCCCCTCCTGCCCCTGTCCTCATGCGTGCTCACGCTACCGTGCTCAGCGACCCCAGGCGATGCACCCCGCGGCACTCAGTAGTTGAAGGAGGATCTGAAAGTTTTCGGTTCAGTGAAGACTTGAAAACCACCTTCACAAGAAACACTGCCTGCTGGAAACGCGGCTGCTGCTCTGGACCGCAGGGCTGCAGCTCCCAGGCTGCTGCAGCTCCAGAGCTGCGCCGGGACCCCACCAGCCCCCGTAGCCGCGCTGGGACCCCACAGGCTCCAGTTGCTGCACTGGTGGGTTGGCCCCAGCCAGCAACTAAGCACCCACCGTGCGCTCCCCACCAGCGGGACTGGGGAGAGAAGTGGAAAAGCAAAAGCAATAAAGACTTGTGGGTCGACCTGGGATGGACTTCCCAGCCAAGGAGAGACGCAGCTCTGACTCCTGATCTAGAAGATGAATGAAAAAGCAACTCCTGGCCAACGCCGACACTAAACCTTCTTGTGCAGCATCTACCAAAAGAGTGGTGGGAAATGCCGCGGTCTGAGCTATACCTGCACGTGCATTGGATGTGCAAGCTTGCAGGGGCTGGTATGAGGTCCTCCAAGTTTACGTCTCTAGGAGGAAAAGAAAGACTCCGATCTCCTTATGGACGATTTCTTGGGAGATCTCTCTGAGGCCACAGTCCCCATCAGGTGGCCATATTTTTCATGAGTGGAGACGACATGTGAAGAGGTCTAGAAGGGGATAGGGGACCTGCACAAGCCTCTCTGGGCTGCCTGGGCTGAATGAAGAGCTGAATAGCTTTGGGGACCATGACTCCTTTCTGCTGATGGCAGAACCTGACACAGATTCAGCACTGATGGAGCTTTCCCAGGCCCATACAGAAACCAGGCATCAAAGGCATGAAGAAAAGTAGCAACCATCACTGCAGAACCTAAAACCCAGCAGTAGCACTGGCATCATGGACGCAATGGACAGAAGCTTTGGGAAGGAAAGGAAGAAAGACGGAGTCCAAAGCAAATTTGTAATGATGCATTCACCAAATTACAAGCCAATAGATGTCGATTCAACCTCAGCAACAACATCAGGGTACCTGTGGGGTGTTCACTGCTGCACACAGCTTGGGTAAGACTTTCTGAACATACTCTGCAGGTAATGCTGGAGCAAAAAATACTGTTGTCACCAGCGGGTAGATGTACTCCCAGTGCGAGCATACACATAAACAAATACCCACAGGAGAGGGAATGGGTGCTTTTTAGGCTCAGGGCTGCAGGTGGTTCTCTAGCACCTGGTAATATCTGTTTTTGCCTAATTCCAGGTAAAATATAATAAAATAAAATGAAATAAATTAAAGTATCTATTTTACATATTGATCTCTCTCTTCTTGTTCACAGAATCACAGAATCATTAAGGTTGGAAAAGACCTGTAAGATCATCAAGTCCAACCACCAACCCAACCCCACCATGCCCATTAAACCATGTCCCACAGTGCCACATCCACACATTCCTTGAACACCTCCAGGGATGGTGACTCCACCACCTCCCTGGGCAGCATGGTCCAGTGTTTCATCACTCTCTCAGTAAAGACATTTTTCCTAATATCCAGCCTGAACCTCCCCTGGCGCAACTTGAGGCCATTTCCTCTTGTCATGTCACTTGTCACTTGGGAGAAGAGACCAACACCCACGAAGGACCCCTTGTTCTTTATATAGCACATGTACTCTTAACATGCTTGCGTGTTTTCCCACTGCACTGAATGATGAGTTCTGTGGAAAAATGATGCGTGTGGAAAAATGGTATATGACCTCTAATTGTGATGTATATACCCACAGAAAGCAGAAATTAGAACGTATGAGCTGGTGTTTCCTAACCGTTCACACTATTGGTACCACCCCCCAGCCCACGGCTCTCAGGCAGCGTGTTGCCTGTGGGACCCCAACAGCATCTGCAGCCACAAGGACCCAAAGGAGGATGCTTGAGGACACGAGGCAAAGCCAGGGACACCGATGGTGACAACAAGCCTCACCAACAGCTGGGCTCACCCTGCACAGAATGAAACCAGCCCTGTCCTAGAAAGCACTTTATCTACTGAGAAAGCAAGAAAGACACCTGGGGCGGACGCAGAGAGAGCAGCACAGAGCCCTGCCAGCAAAGGCAGACACCACACGACCCACGGGTGCTACGGCGCAGTGCCGGGGCTTGGCCCGGGGCAAAGGAAGCCGTGGGAGGACACGGTGGGTGTAGCTGTGCCTCTGCAGATGTGGGAAGTGAACCGGGACAGCCCGGAGGCAGCACACGACCGTTAATGGGTACGCTCGGGGATGGCGCCCAAGGCTGAATGAAACGGCATCGCTGAGGGGGGGTCAATAAATCACTCTCGCAACCTTCCTTCTCCGGCGGCTGGAGGCAAAGGGAGTGATGGAAGGAATGATGCAAGGTCCAATAAACACCGGAGTTGAGGCTGTCCCTGTGGTTTTTGAAGCTGCTGAACTGAGCCTGAGCTGTGGCTGTTGCTTCAGTGTCTTCGCTCCCCAGCACAGACAAGTGCTTCTTCAGCTTTGCCCCATAAAGAGACCAGCGTACCGAGGAGCCGTGCATGGCTCTGCTCCTCCAGGGCCACCGCCACAGAGCTCGCAGGATGGGAAACTCCGGGATGCCTTTTGTAAACAGAGCAGAGGCAGATTTCAATAGGTTTGTAAACTCCTCTCTGACTCTGTTGGAGTTGCAGCCTTAGAAAATCCTGGGAATTATTGGCTCGGTGCATGTTCTTCCTGGAAACTGCACCAGGGAGGACACAGAAGATGGATTTCAATTTAGAAAAATAACAAAGGAAACCTCTGACCCAGCTCCTGAAATGTTTGGGAGCTGATTTCGATTTATTGGCCCCAGCTTATCAAGTCTTGTATACAAGAGTTCTGAGGTTTGACCTAAAAAACCCTTAATATTTCCTGAAGAAAAGAGGCAGAGCTCCGGCCTGTGCATCAAAACCACTTCAACGGCGGTACAGGAAGCAATGACCGTAATAGCTTTTAGCAGGTACACAAAATGCTGTTGCACCATCACCTCCCTCATCCCAGCAGTTTAACTGGAGGTCCCCCACCTCTCTGGTGACCTGCTGCCAAATTTTCTACAACCACCATGACAGAGGAGAGTTTTAAAGGAGAATGGGATGAAAAAAGCATTGAAAACTTCAGGTTGGAAGAAGCCTCAGAGGGTGTCCAGACCAACCTCCTCCTCTGAGCAAGGTCAACTTCAAAGTGTTGCTCAGGGACTTCTTCAGCTGATCTTTGAAAATCCCCCAAAAGGGAGATCCCACCACCCCTCTGGGCAGCCTGCTCCAGAGTTTAACCACTCTCATGGGAATTTCTTTCCCAAATCCAGCCAGAACCCCCCAGCCAATATGTGACCATCGCCTCTTGCTTTCTCCATGCACCTCTGGGAAGGCTCTGGCTCTGCTTTCTCCTCGGCCACCCGTTAGAAGATACAGTTGGATTTCCCTTTTGCCCCTCTCACCCAGGCTGAACACAACCAGCTCATATGTCACCCTGATCAGAGGGTTTTGTAGGACATGAATATTAGGACCTTCTTCATGGGGAGGTCACCAGAGAGGTAAGGGACCTCCATCCTTCGAGGTTTTCAAAGCTTGCCTACATGAAGCCAGAACAGACTTGATCCAGTGCCAGCAGCAGTCCTGCTTCAAGCGGAAAGTTGAGTTAAAGACCCCCAGAAGGTCCTGTATCTCTACGATGTACGGATGTTTACTGAGAAACTAAGTAATCTTGCGTTGCAAGAAATATACATTGATTTCAATGCATTTTATTATGTAGCATATTCCTATGAATAGATTAAAATAAAATGGATCTCGTATGCATATGAAAACAAAGAGCTAAGAGTTTTTAGCTAAGTGATTTAGACAAGTAAACATCTCATCATGCCCCAAATAACTAACTCCAGAAAATACGGCAGAGGCAGAACAAACATGAGAATATGAACACATGGCCTACAACTCTCATTTTTTGTTCTGCATCCTTGCTGCAGGAGATAAAGCAAGCCAGAGGATGTCAAACAGCATCCAAGAAAAAGCAGGGGTCTTCATTAGAAAGCGAAATGGCAATGGGTTTTTCATCTGCATATGCACATTCAATGTCTAATTCACATTTACCATGCTTTGCTTTGTCTTTACTTAAGCACGATGAGATGGCTCTTCAGCCCGGCTTCCTCACGTCAAGTATCATGGGGCTCAAGCTGAAGAGCTTTTATAATATTCACTGTAAGTAATGGGAGCTCTTCTCCATGCTGCAGGAGCTTTCTCAGGAACAAAAGCCCCTCTATTCTTGCCCAGGTGTTCTCCCCATGTCAAGGGCTGGGGGGGGGCACACCGAAGCGAGGCCCCCCAGAGCTGACACTGCCCTTGGTTTTCCCTGCATCTCTCTTCTTGTTCAGCCCCTCAGGCCCTCTATAACCCCACGTTTTCAAATAACTGACACCAGAGTAACTTCTGCTGACGATATCGTGTGTACCATGACCACAAAATATTATGTAGCAGGGAAGAAAAAAATATGTTTTCTGCATATTTCACCAAAAAACTTGCAAGTAGGAAATAAAGTTATTCTTTCCATGGATGTATAGGTCATCTGTCTAGCCTACATCATCTGTGTTTAAAAATTCATGCATATATACAACCCCAAAGCCACAGTGCCCTTGCATTCCTCTGCTCATTTTGGGGCTGAGCCAACTCAATAAATAGCATCGAGGAGCCTGAAAACGAGCCGAGACGCTCCTTGTGCCGAGGTTAATTTTGTTTAGAAACGTCTTGAAATATTGGGGGAATTTATGAGTCCTGAAGAGTGCAAATATTTTACTACACAGAATATGACGGAGCACCGCAGGCAGGTTGTGCAGACAGCAATCCTCGGCTAGTGACCACTCAAACAAACCAACAAACCCAGAAGTTTTTAACGATGAGGAATAAATCACAGAAACATAGCAGATGTCGGACAAGTTGGTTTTGCTGAAAACAGGCCTTGCCAAATAACACTTGATTTCCTTCCTCGAGAAGATTATGAGTTTTATTGATGAGGATAATTATGGAGAAATAATATCCTTCATAAGGCATTTGATTTAGTAATGTGTGACTTTCTGATGAAAAAAGTGAGCAGTAGGCAGCAGCAGCAAAGTGCACTCTGCACAGATTAAGCACAGGATGACTGTCAAAAAATGCACCACCAAAGGGCACGTCCCATCGAAGGTGGTTTGGGTTTAGTCTTCAGAGCAATGTGTTGCCCAAGTCCTGCCTGACTCCCCCAGCCACAGCCACGTGCTGTGCACCTCCTCCTCCATCCTGACCACTTGCTGGCATCATTTTCCCCATTTTTTTTTTTGGTTTTCACGCACACTTCAATGTCCTGCCTGTCCCCACCGCTGGGGCAAGAGCAATCCCTTTGTGTGCATGGACATACCCAATGTGGATGTGGAGCACCTCTTCCATTAGAGTCTATTGTAGAACCAACGTGCTGGAGAGCTACAGGAAACTTTGCAGCTATTGCCACTGAAGTAACAAAAATAACTTGTGCTCACTGTAATTTCAGGCACTTTTTCTGCAGTCAAGAGTTATGGAAGCTGCTGTTTACAAAGGCGAGGTGTCGGGAAAGGACGTTATTTGCTGACACAGAAATGAACAGAATCACAGGAAACGAAGCTGTAAGAAAACACCTCGTCCACCCCTGTGCACCACAGCTGGATCCGCTCTTCATAATCCCCTCCTGACAGATGTTTACCCGACATGCTCTTATAAATCTCTTCATTCAGATTTTCCTGAAGTCTAAATAAAACTCCTAAATGAAATTTTCAGCAAGCGGAGCCCGCGGCATGGCCCAGCCCCACGGGGCGAGGACAGCAGCTCTTCCCTCCTCTGTGCAGTGACCTTTTCTGCATCTGAAACCTTCTAAACCTGCTCTCAGTCCTCTCTTCTCCAGGTAAACAACTCGGGTCCTTCAGCCCTGTCGGGTGAGCCAGCCGTTCAGCTGAGACGAGCTTCCTCACCGACCTCCTCAGGACTTGCCACATCTTTTTTTGGAGAGCTGGAGACCAGAAGAGAGGTGGGTGTTGGCCTCTTCTCCCAAGTGACGAGTGACAGGACAAGAGGAAATGGCCTCAAGTTGTGCCAGGGGAGGTTCAGGCTGGATATTAGGAAAAACTTCTTTACGGAGAGAGTGGTGAAGCACTGGAAGAGGCTGCCCAGGGAGGTGGTGGAGTCACCATCACTGGAGGTGTTCAAGGAACGTGTGGACGTGGCACTGTGGGACATGGTTTAATGGACATGGTGGTGTTGGGTTGATGGTTGGACTTGATGACCTTACAGGTCTTTTCCAACCTTAGTGATTCTGTGATTCTGTGATTCCTGTTTCAGGTGGGACCACAGCGAGGGTCGGTGGAGTGGGAGGCTGGTTTGTGGGTCTAGTGAAACCCAAGGTCATCTCTAGTCTTTTTTTTTAATACGATGAGAGCATTGACTCACGTTTGCTTTGTGATCCACCACGGCCCCAGGTGCTTCTCTGCAGAACGGCTGTCCTTCCCGTTGCTCCTTATTATTTCCCTAGCTGATTTTCCTGCATACGTACTGCATACATTCCTTTGTACGGACTAAAATCCAACTGTTTTTTTTTTCCTCCAAATATTCCTGCAATTTTTCAGGATAATTTTGAATTCTCATCCCCTTCTCTAAAACCCCAGCAATCTCCTCCTGCTTGATGTCAAGAGCAAACCCAAGTCCCTTGCAGGAAGGCTGAATAGTAATTAATTCAGGACAGAAATAATGAACTATAGAGGAATTTCAATTTACACGTCTTTCTATTTTAATAGAAAACCCTTGACAACTGATCTTGGAGAAAACTTTCCCAACCAAATTTATAACTGCTTTGCATGAGGCTCATCTAGCCTACGCTGCTCCAGCTCTACGGGAGGAATAGGGGAGTTTGCTCTGGAGTAGGTCTGCGAAGGAGAACTACAAAGGGGATGCTCACCGGTTGCTGCTTTTTCCTAATACACATGTATTTCAATTGCTTTAACCTGTGATAAAAATTGGAATGCTGTTAAGCCGGTTTGGTGTAAGACCGTTTGGTCTTGTCCTTACAGCTTTCGCAGAGGAATCAGGTCGGTGCCAGAAGCACAACTGTGCAAATGCACAACAACTGCCACAGTCCGCAAGTACCAAATCCTATTTTCCTGGGACACCGTCCTCCCCATTCCTGCTCCGCAGCCCCTCGTGCAGTTGAATATCACGACTGCAGTCACTGGGGCTGTAATTTCCCTGCAAGGTATTTCTCCAGAACTTGGGTCTGTATCGCCATTTACGGTTTTCCTTTTTACTAGTAATTCAAAAATGATTTATGTTAACCAGAAATGGAGGATAAAAATCCTTCCAGTGCTGCAAATGAAACTATTGCTGTTGCTGCCTGAATAATTCCAGCTCGATCGAAGCGTGTGCTAAAAATAATTCAACCCCCTCTCTGCAAATACTCTTTGAGGAAAATATTTAAAACAGAAAATAAGGTCACTAAATCATACACCCACCGATTGGTCCTGTTGACCTTATTCTTGTAGGAAAATCGAATTTTACTGTCTTCTGTGGCACATCAGCCAAGGCTATCGGCTCCAACAGGCCTCACGCCGCCTGCCGCCCTTCTCCAGGAACAATCACGTCAAGGAATACGTAAAAGGCTTATTAGTTGGGTAGGCTAATAACCTTTCTGAAGCGTTAATAAAATCCCCCGACTAAAACCTAACGCAGGGCTGTTTTCATGGCAACGGAGTAAGTGAAGGCGCGATGCCCGCTCCCCCGGACCACCTGGTCCCCCCGGTTCCCCCAGTGCCCCTGGTCCCGCCGGCGCAGGGTGGCAGCCGGAGAGCAGCCGGCTCGCCTGGACAAGGACCTCCATCCTGCTGCAGCCTGTTTGAACACATCACATTCCCGATTTGCAGAGGCACACGCTGCTCCGAAACACGGCGTGAGAAAAGTGCTCCGCACGGGCAGAGTGTGTTGCTGGCACCCCAGCATCTATCCATGTACCTATGCACCCACCTGTATAAAATAAACATCTATTTTTATACAGAGAGGGCTCGTGTGGGCACGCGTGGGGGGATGCATTACAAATGTACAACACCAACCTCCGAACCAAGGCTGCTCTGTTTTGCATCCCCGCTGACGCTGGGCTTTGCGGCGATGCCAACCCGGCGATGCTGTCTAACCCAGCGGTGCAGTGCAGAGGCCAGGCAGAGTCGACGGGATTATTAGACAGCATGTTGCCCGTCGCAGCGAAAGGTTTGCATTTAATTGCTCAAAATCACATAATTAGATTAGATACACAAAACCACCCAGCGATACTGCGTGGGCTGTGAGGCAGGCAATCTGGCGGGGAGGCTGAGCGCACCGGGGGGCACGCAGAGGGGAGGAGAGGGGCCCAAACTGCACCCGGGGCAGCCTTTGTTTTTAAAGGCAGTGTTAATTGACAGCTAGTTTGCTTGGGAAGAAGGTGGGTCTCCCCTCCCGACGGCAGCTCCAGCCCTTGCCGCGGGTGAGAGCCGTGCACCGGGCTGGGGGCTGCGGACAGGCTGGCGAAACCCCCGTACCGCCCGACTGCTGCGTCGCAGAGGCTGAGACCACCGGGCTGCAAGACAGCTATGATCGTTAGTGCTAAATTAAAACAACTTTGCCGGAGTCCCCACGTCCCGTCCCAAGGGCAGGGCCCCGTGGCAATCGCCTCCGTCCAGGCAGCGCCCCGGGAGCCGGCAGAGCCTCCGGCGGAGCGGGCAGCTGGGCAGGACTTGGTGCATCCTTCTGCCAAGCTGGGAGACATCGAGCCTCAGCGTTATTTCCACTCGGCTTTTTATACAATTCACTTTTTCAGCTTTAATTCTAAAGCAGGGATAACCCATGACTTCGGGACAGCTATTTTATGCAGCTTCGCTGTCACCGCTATGGGAGGTGAGTATTTTCAAACCGTTTGCTGAACGCGACGGCCGCGCAGGCAGCCCTGCCTCCCCTGCACATCAGGCAGGGCGAGCCATGTAGCAGAGCCATACATACTCCTTGCAGAATTAAACACAGTGTCTTATAAAGGAGAAGAGTAATGAGGACAATTCTCCCTGAATTATGATAGAAAAAAGGGGGAGAAAGAAGAGAAAGCTCCACTTGACTTTTCCATTGGTCAAATTTAGAAGAACCCATGTTTTCCAGCGGTTACCACCGAGCAACCCATTCCTTCTTTTATTGGTACAATAAAGCAGAAGATGCGATCAGTATTGGCAGCTCCTGCCTTTTTCATGGCAGTTACCATCCTGAGGATGCCCTCCCTACGCTTTGCTACCATTTGGCTTTTTCTGAAAAAAAAAAAGGAAAAAAAAAAGAAAAAAAAAGAAGAAAAAAAAAGCCTTCAGCTGCCCGGCTGCCGCGGAGCCCAGCGCCGCTCCGAGACCCCCCCAGAAACAGGTCTGCTCCGTCGCCAGCTCCGCCGAGTGCGAGATAGCTGTTTGAACTCCTCCATTCATGAAACGTTGTTTGTTTTCGTTCCTCTCGATCCCCCCAGCTGTGGGACATAGAGCAGGGATCAGGAAACAATAAAATCTCGGTTACCACACAGAATGCCTCCTTTTTCCTAGCTCCTTTCAAAGCCTGACATTTTTGCTTTCATCCGCCATTTCCACAGTTATGGGGCATGTGCTGACGCCCCTTCCAGTGGGGCCTCATGTGGGGATCCCGTAACTGCGCTCAATATGTACCAGATTGCTCCCCGCCCCAGCATCCAGCATCGCCTCCCACCCCGCCGCTCTGCGCTCTCACTTGCAGCGGTTCCCAGGACTCCTACGGTTTCAATTCCCATCCGATTCCCTGGCCGACTTGTATTACAAAGGCTAAAAGCAAGTGTTATCTTTCAAAATCATCCGAGTTTCGTTTTCAGGCTTCTCAGTTGGCACTTTTATCCGCTTAACTCATCGGCATCGCTACCGCGGCTGGAAGGCTTTCCACCGCGCCTCCCGAGGGGAGCAGAGCTGCTCCGGAGCAGGAGGGGTGGAACACCAGCCCTGGGGGGTCTGCAGGGGGTCAGAGCCCAATGTCTTAATTCTGGGAGCATCCAGACCAACCATCGGAGCCACTGTCTGGGGGGGTGGGTCCCGAATTCTCTGTTCTGCAGATGCTGCCAGGGGACACGTGAAGGGCCTCAGCTCCAACTGCCCTACCATTAAAAAAACAGCTGGAAAAGTGCACCCAAGCTGAGAAGGCAGATCTGCACTACCAAGTACAAAGGCAATTTGTAACTCCGGCTTTCAGCACGGTCATACCACGGCAGCAGTGTAAGGAGAGTACACCCATTACTGCCGCTCAGACCCGGGAGAGAAGCCGTCTCCCCTAGAAAACATCAGAAGTTTGTATTGGGAAGTCGTGGTCAGCAGAGCAGCGTGTTGACAGCACACCTCTTGCAGCTCTGGCTCCACACCGACCTCTCCACGAACACGTAGCCTGATCAAAGTACCTCTCGTGATTTGTGGCTACCTACAAGCAAGCGGCCACGGGCCAGCCCAACCGCTCCAACACACTGTGTCACCGCCGAGCAGCAGGAGGGAACAAATCCGGAGGCTACAACAATCAGCGCGTCGTAGCACAACACTCGTCTCTGACACCTTGCTTCCCAAGGTCAAGTTCCTTCTCCCTCCACACAAGCCAAACGGCTCTTAAGGAGAGAGAAGTATTGCTTGCGGCGGTTCTTGGGCGGGACACAGGTACTACGATGACGGAAGCCACCCAATTAAAGAGCTTATGGGATAAGAACCAGAACTAATGGGTCTCTCAACAGATCCAGCTTTTAAAGTCACCGGTGAAATTCTTCCTTGGCAATAAGAGCACGAAGCTAAAAAGACAGTATATAAACAAGTCTGCACATGAGCTTCTAAGCAGGCAAGGGCATGTGACTTGCAAGAAAGTTGGACACGAACCATAGCTCTGTCTACATGCATGACAGATATTGACAACAAAGAAGTGCCTTTGTAATCCTGGATGAGCTGTGCTCCCTTTTCACAGACCAGAAAAAAACCCTTCCAAAGCTTGCAGCTTCTGGGGGCCACACTAGGCAAGAAGACACACATCTAGAAGCATAAGCTTAAACACCGCATCCAAAGGGTACGGCGTTTTGGTTAGCCTGATGTGATAACCATTGCCAAAGACACAACAAAGAGAAAGACAAGGGAAACAAGCGTGTGAGACGCTGAAAAGATGGATTGTCGACTTGCGACCATGAGACAGAAGCGTGAAATCTTCAAGCCAGAACACAGAGTCCTTAGATGATGCTCAGAAAATGAACTACCAAGGAATCTGCCCCAGGCAGCAGGCAATAACAGGCTGCAGGAGATAAACCTGGTATTTGGTTTTGTTCTCTGAAAGGGTTGTCAACACAGGTCAACTAGCAAGGCAGGGCTGTGATTTGTGGCTCTGTATCGCCGTAAAAGTGAGAAGAAAATGGGTTCTGCCGAAAGACAACCTGCAGGCTGGAGGATGCGAGAGGAATTCCTCAGGGATTCATCTATTTAATATTCTGATTACGTGCACAAAAATAACTGCACTCTAATGAAACTTCCTGATGACATAAAGGTTAGGATGAATCATTAATACAGAGGCAGAGCAGAATATTACACATGAACCGGAGGCTCAGAAGAACAGAAGTGGCGTGGGGTACACTCATGCACAACAGAGCAAGGGTTTCTGATGCCTGGGCATACAGATGGTAACTAGTGACTGGTTACCAGGCCAGTACGAGTTACTAGTTACTAATTCCAAGATAAGCACTAGTTACCAGGATGGTGTAGTCATGTCAGAAGCCCCAGGGCACAGTCTGAAGGTATTGCCATTAATATGTCCTCACTTCTATTCCGACATCTGAAATACCGACGAGACACCCTGCAGAACAACGCGTATGATCCGGTTAGTCCTGTTCCAGAAAGAGGAATTTGAAATGGAAAAGGAGAAAAGGCGGGGGGGGACACAAACTCAAAAGTAAAAATGTGTCTGGTACCTAAGGACAACAGTGTTGTGGAAACGCGGATATAAAAATATAAATAGTTCTTTGGGTATCCAAAAGCCCAAACAAGCAAAAAACCCCAGAAATTGTTAACAAGGTGGTAGAAACCAATGGCGGTGACACTGTGATCACAGAGAATTCCTGTGATCTTAAAATCCAACTTTTTCCTCTTTAGGAAAGATGAAGAACATAAAGAGAAAAAGATGTGTGTGGGTGGTGGCACATCTTAAATATTTGTCCTTTAGATACGTCATTAACCCAGAACTCCAGGATCTCGAATGCAATGGATCTGTGAGATAACCGATAGGGACGAAGAGCACTAATGGAATTAAGTATCACAGCAAACAAGGGAGCAGGACGAGCTCTTCTTCAAGCACCTACTCGCAAAGCGCTGAAGTGAAGTTGCGCGGTTTTGGAGATTTGAGATGGGTCTGCAAGAGTTCCCCTAGGAACTCTGCTAGTGTTTAGAAAGGTGAGAAATCAGAGTTTTCTTCTACAAAGTGTGCCATAGCCAACACAAGATTACCACTTGGACTTCAGGATGGTGAACAAAGAAGAAGTAATTGATGCTGGGGAAACTTGTCGTTGTTCTGGGACCAGATTTTGACTTGATTACAGCACAGTATTTCAGTATTCAGCACACTGTTCTCTGAAGATACTTATTTTTAAAGGCAGCAGGCTGGATAACTTGAATCTAAGAGTCCCTGAAGAGTTGCTTGAAGAGTTTTTTGGCCTACTGATATCCATTTTTAATAAATCTTGAAGTAAGAGGGAAATTCCAGATGGTATATTAGCATTTTCCTGGATAATATTAAAAAGGAAAAGCAGAATGATTGGGTAGCTAAGGCCAGTGAGCCTAATGTTAGAAACAGGCAAAAAAAGAGAAAAAGCTGATAGGAGATTATAATAACAAAAAAAAAAAAAAAAAAAAAAGGATTGCAACTGATGACCATTAACAGGACCTTTCAGTTGGCGCTGCAGCAAAAGAGAAGTGGAGCCAGTAAGTACTGAGGGTGCTAATGGTGATGATACTGGAATAGCTGAGCAAAATACTTTTAGAGACCACATGGTAAAACAGAGAGTGAGGAGGAAAAGGTGCTCACGAGCAAAAAAGCTAAACAGAGGCATCAGTTAAAGATTTGAAAAGACTAGGAGACATCTACCTTCTTAGGTTATCCAAAAGACAATTAAGAGCTGACTATCTAAATAGGTAGATACATTCACAGGATGAAAATACAAACACCAGAGATGTTTAATCTAGCAAGGAAAGGTAAAATCAAAACCGGCTGAAGCCAGATATGTACATCCTGGAATGGAGACAACATGGTTTTCAACAACGTGTAATGCAGCAGTGGGATAACTTGCACTGCAAACCAACAGAGCCTTTGTATTGCCATGTTTTCACAGTAACATTAGAGACATTTCTGTCTCAACAGTTTAATACAGAATGGAATTTTACTGGATTCAAAACCTGAATTAACCAGGTGAAATGTCCTATGATAAAAATGATGTCAGACTAGGTGATCAAACGGTCACTCGCCTTCAGACTTCAGGAGTCCATGACCTGTTCAGACTAGTTTCCAGGATGGACATCTGGACTTTCGGGCAAGAAACTCAAGTGACGTGAAGGAGCCTGTAAGGGTCCATGCCAGTCTGAGAAGAAAGCCAAGAGGTGACACCAACAACCCCTCCCTAAGGAGCACTGTCACACAGCGTAGCCAGAGAGCCAAGGGTCTTCTGGATGGGGATGTCAGGGACCCCAGTGCACCGAAAAGCTGTGCCCATCCTCTGCCTCCCCAGGGGTTTGCATAGCTCAGGGCCAGCTCTGGTACAGCGCAGCCGTGCAGGTGTCACCCACCTTGGTGAGCATGTGCTTGCTCAACGTGCAAGCAAACGCCAATCTCACACATCTTCTACATCACGTATCACCTATCGTCTAATCCTTAGGAGCAGGTGAAGTGCATTAACCTAAGAGCACCATGAAATCTGTATGTGCAACATAATTTTGACTCATAATTTCTGAGTATTTGAGAACCTTTGCTATGTAAACGTACATGTCTTCTGAACATAAACGTACTCACTGAAAAGTGAAGTTCCTAGCCTGGGGGACTTTTTTAAAGAAACAAAAATGTTTTCTACATTTGGACAGCATAAACTTGGAGGAGTGCATAAAAAACAGTGGTAGGGGAGCAGTAGTCTTCCCAAGGAATGAAATGTTTCACCCACTTAAAAAAGGCTGCTTTGAGGGAAAAAAGCCTGCTTCGTGGAAATGATAAATGACAAAAGTGCATTCACAGAATATTGTTACTTTCAAAAGAGAAAACAATTTCTTACAGTAACATGCAATTACTGAAAAAAAAAAATCTCATTTCTCTGAACTTGCAACTCTTGTGTTATCCAATAAAGTTTGAAGGAAGCCACCCAGAAAGGAGACTTTTCAAGTCAAAAGATCTTTTTAGACCCAATAAACACCTACATTTGCTTCATGATTTGGATCAGACTTTATCTGACCAGTCCTGACAACACCATGAGATGACAGAATCACAGAATCACTAAGGTTGGAAAAGACCTGTAAGATCATCAAGTCCAACCACCAGCTACCATGCCCATTAAACCATGTCCCACAATTCCTCGTCCACACGTTCCTTGAACTTACTTAAGTTCCATACTTAAGAGCAATACATGTCTCCAGGAAGGCATCTTCCTCTTGATGCATGCAAGGTGCCCAGCCATGAGAATGCTGTTCCTCCTGGGCTACTTGTTGTACTGCACTTATTTTATATATTATTCACTACAGAGTAACACTACGTTGACTCAACGAATGAATTTGCCATAGGGCAAGAAGTCCAAAGCTGGGTCCCCCGCTTCCCTGACACATTGCTCCTGCCCATCCTCGCTGCAGAAGGTGCAAGCCAAGTCCCACGGAAGAGGAGGCAGCAGCGTGCCTTCGCAGCAAAGGCCAGCCACCTCCTGGGGTGTGTCGGCAGTCAGCAGAGCCAGGGAAGGGACCGTCCTCCCTGCTCAGCACGGGTGATGGGAGCAACCTGCTCCAACTGGACCTCCTCCGGGCAGGAGGTTGGACTGGGAACCTCCAGGGATCCCTCCCACCTACGGGAGAATCATCCAGAGGAGATCTTCAGAGCCAGCTCATGAGTGCGGAGGAAGCATCGTTAGCAATTTGCAACAGGGATCGCCACTTGCCAGGAGGGATATGTAACTGCTGCAAGTCATAGGGTGTAAACACTCATAAAGGGACCCACAGGGGCAATCGGGTGAAGGAGGAGAACGTTAATTCTGGCTCCAAATTGAGCCCTTGAGACTTTACTGACGTATGCAGAGGGAAAAAGGTATAGAGTCGTCCCAAGGGGAGACTGATGTGGGGTGGTGATGGAAACAATTACTAACTGCATCTGAGGATTAATCATTAATTAATGATATGTCTTCAGATGCTGAAAAGGGAGAAAACACTGGATGGCTTTACAAGGTCGTTCATCTGTTGTTTAAATCCATGGCTGACTTGTCAGAGAGGAAGCGTAAAAGCAACAGAGCACTCAGGGTTTTTGCAGGACCTTAAAAAACGTGGCTCAAGGTTTGAGTTTGTTGGCAAAAAGGAGAGGAAGCCAATGAAGACAGAATGTGGGCGAGGACAGAAAACTCGGGAAAATATTTAAATTCTTCATGGCTTCCATCACTTCCTGGAACACTCTCCCAATATTTTATGCAGTCCTCAAGGACACTGGAGACTGTGCTGGGGAAGTTCTGCGTTGGTGACAAACGCTGCCAACGCAGGTGTTGCTGTGGCCTAACCTGCTGCCAAAATAGCACCGTCCTGTGCTGTGCCATGGAAATGGCTGAAACAGGCATGATTAATTTAGAAATACAGGCTGTAGCCACACATACATGTTCCAGCGTTGGCCCTGAGACAGAGGCACTGGGGCCAGCACGAGCATGGAGCGCGTGAAGGCTGTGCAATATGCTGCTTGCAGGGCAGGGACTAGGAGCTGCCTGGAATGTGAAAAAATAATGCATTATTCACGAGAGAGCGCTCAGTCTGCAACCAACAGCATTGACAAAGTGCAGAGACTCTCCAGGAGCTGAATTGGGAAGGTTACTCTGCCTACTTGGGCTCAAAAAGTCAAGACATGAAATAACGAAAAGTGACCCCCCCCTTTGGCTAGCTGTGCCTAGCTGAATCTGTAAAGAGTTCTCAGATCTTACCTTTTGGGGCTTTATGCAATGAAAAGAGCAAAAAGTTAACACTGGTGGAGCAGCCACAGAGTCTCCATGCTGCTTTGCATAACTGAAGCACAGTCATCAATACCAGGGTCTGGAGATGACTTCTACAGAGTCCACGAATGGTGACTAAGAAAAGACCCGTGCTCCTTTGGTGTTCCCAAGAATTACGCACAAGGTTTTTGCTTTTTCATCCACTCGTCCTTTGAAAACTTTTATGTGCCGAAAATCAAAAGAGAGATGAAAACTACTTGTCAATGGACTAAAAATAGAAACTATGCTGAGCGCTGGGGGAGGCAGGGCTTTTTGTGAAGTCTAGTTTCACTGAGTGGGGCCTGAGGTCATGCTGAAGTCAACAGTGGGAGGGACAGCATCCTCCGGGAAGTGATTCAGAGCAGGAGGCTGGTTCAGCCTCTGACTTGCTCTTTGGAGGACCACTGACAGCAGAGAGTCATCGCATCACAGGAGGGTTTGGGTGGGAAGGGACCTTTCCAGGGGATCTAATCCAGCCCCCTGCCATGAGCAGGGACATCTCCAACCAGACCAGGTTGCTCAGAGCCCCGTCCAACCTGACCTGGAATGTTTCCAGGGATGGGGCATCTACCACCTCTCTGGGCAACCTGGGCCAGGGTTTCACCACCCTCAGCGTGAACAATTTCTTCCTTCCATCTAGTCTGAATCTCCCCTCTTTTAGCTTAAAACCATTCCCCCTTGTCCTATCACTACAGGTCCTACCAAAAAGTCTCTCCCCATCTTTCCTACAAGCCCCCTTTAAGTACTGAAAGGCCGCAGGAAGGTCTCCCCGGAGCCTTCTCTTCTCCAGGCGGAACAACCCCAACTCCCCCAGCCTGTCCTCACAGCAGAGCTGTTCCAGCCCTCTGACCATCTCCGTGGCCTCCTCTGGACCCGCTCCAACAGGTCCATGTCTTCCCTGTGCTGGGGACCCCAGAGCTGGACGCAGTGCTCCAGGGGGGTCTCACCAGAGCGGTGTCGAGGGGCAGAATCCCCTCCCTCGACCTGCTGGCCACGCTGCTGGGGATGCAGCCCAGGATGCGGTTGGCTTTCTGGGCTGCGAGTGCTCATTGCCGGCTCACGTCCGGCTTTTCATCCACCAAGAGAGTCACGAACAACAGCTTCATCAGCTAAACTTAGTGGCTGGGAATAGAGCTCATGTATTCTTCAGGAAGCACCGGCATGATGCTGCAAGAAATGTGGAAATTCCCAACTTCCACCGTTTCTGGTGGTTTCAGTGTTGATGCTGAGCTATGCCTGAAGTTGGATGCTGAACTTCGTCTGTAACTCCTCACCCTGAGCTTCTCCCAATCTCAAGACCTAAATCCTCAGAGAGTCACACTTCGGGTCCAATTTTCAGTTGTGAAAATGGGTATAGATGGCAAAATATTATTCCTCTTTTCCAGTTAAAATTAATTAGTCGTGCTCATAGTGCTCTTATCCCTAGGTAACGAGAATACAGTGAGGACCAGCCTGCATTTCTCCAAGACATGGACAGGAATGGGCTGCACTGAGACCAAACTACAATCTTACACGAGAGGATAAAGGGCTTAGAAATTGCCAGATGCTGTGCATCTGTCCTAAGCTCCTTCTTCTGCAATGCCTCAGGGAACACCCTGCAGATACTACGTGTGATGGTCCTGTGGTCCAGCACGAGGGCTCGCTCTGAAGGCACATGAGCAGGACCACAAATTGCTCCATGCCAAGGAGCTCGGCAGGGAGAGGACACTACAGTGTCCAGACACCGCCGCTGCGATGGCCAAGGGCACTGAGCTCTCTTCCAGGCTCTTTTTATTCTCTCTTGTTCCTAGAGAAAAATTTGTCCCTTTTCTCTCTACTGTCCATTTCCTAACACTCCTCCTGAAAGACAAGTGTCACACGTGGAGCTTACATGCCACAAAACCATAAGGAAACCTCTCTGGCTACAAACTCTCTCAAAAAACATTACTTTTATGAAGATAGTGACATTGACAAAAAATGAACTCGCCTAAGACCCCCACGCTTTCGGGTCCTGCGCAGTGCTACTGAAGCCAATACCATCAGTCTCACTCTTTGAGCGAGACACTGCTCAATTCTCTGCCTTCTCCTTCGAAACGAGGGAAGTTTGCTAAATGGCGGTGATGTATGTATACAGCTGATATACACAGCCAAAGCACTAAAAGGAAAGAGTATTAGGAAGATGTGCCTTTCACTTACCACAGACTAGCATAATAAATACATCCTTAACAAGGATACAGAAATGCAAATTTTGTATCACAATAAACTTAAATCTAACCACTGAATAATAAAAAAAGCACACAGTTTGATTTCTGTATCTCAACATTTTCTCTGAATAGCTGTAAAGTGCTTAAAATAGATTAAAAGATAAATGAAGTGTTTGATGAGAAGGAAACAATACGATGAGGAACACAGGTTAAGGAAAGCATATCTCATTGCTAATGTAACATTATGAATTTCTGTAGAAACTGATCAAAGTACACTTTTTAAACCCATTTCAGGAAGAAAGTGATTACGAATAAATATTTATTGTGGGACTGAGAAAAATTGCTGTGCTATGATGAAATTTGTAGTTTTTTGGATAAACCTATCTATGCTTTATGCAGAAAATGGAAGGCTTACAGTGCCCTTCACTAGTCATTTCCACACTCTTTGAAGCCACGGTCTTATAAATTTTCATAGGTGAGTAGCAGCTGGTTACTTAGCAACTTTCACTACTTTTCTGAAGTGTGCTACCTATAAAATTCTCAAGGATTTGTCATCCTTTTTTAACATACTTGGCTCTTACAAGAAGCAATGACAAATGCAGATTAGTTGTCTGGAAGGCGCAAGGACGCTGCAGATACTTTACAAATGAATAACCTCACCCATTTGAGTAATCAAATGATCAGCGCGTGAAGTTACTCCTCGGTGTATGCCTCCACAGGCAATGGCCTACACGAAGAGCAGAAAAGCGTAAGATGACATAGGAAAGAGCCCGTGAAGCTGCTTAGTCACTGATCCTGCAGTACCAACCTCATTTCTCCTCCTCCTCCCCCTGCCCAGCGATATCAGTGATGCTCAGAGGCTTGGTAAGCGCAGCCAGGCAGGCAGCATCCCCAAACGAAGAGCGGATGGTTACTTACCCGCCGAAAGTGCCACTTTGGGAGGCTGGCTCGCGGGGTGGGTGTTTAGGCACCTCTCGTGAACAAGACGGGAGGAATCTTCTCCTGGCACGGGGCGGATGCCCGCGTTGGACGCGGGCTTAGAAAATGAGCGATGGGAAGGATGCTCATGGGATTCACGCTGGTCCAACAGCCCTTGTGAGGGCTGGATAAGCACTGGCTCCTTTCTTCTGAGCGTGTGGCAGCGTGAATCCCATGAACGTGCTTTCCTGGACCAACAAAAAGTAAACTGGATTTACACCTTTAGTAAAAGGTGAAAGATTTATGGGATCTAAGAGAAATCTGAGGAAGCAGAATCCACTCTAGATGGACAGGAGAAGCACCAGCAGCTACGTGAATTTGAGATGGAAGAACTGCTCTCCCCAGGTTTGCTGAGACCCAAACCAAGGATCGCACGTTCAGCAAAAGGCAGTAGGTTGCTCCATTGCCTTACAGCTGCTGGAGGCATGTTTTTAAAAGCAAGCTCCTCGTGTCCTGGCGAAACTCCTTTGATCTTTGGAAGGAGTGGCTCGTGAGCTAATTAATAACACACGGACACGGAGTATGACGCATCACCAGAGCCTCTGATGTGATGCTGTGGTCTTTCAGTGAGCTGCAAATAGCCGCAAAAGGAAGGGAGATAATCCGAAAGGCTTAGTCCTCTCGCTAAGAGAGCGAGGCCCAAGGAACAGCCCGTAGAGCTTCCCTCCTCCCTCTCTGGACTGTGTTTTCTGATGGAAAACTCCCAGTTGCTTATTTAGCTGATGACACCAAGCACGATGTGTGTGCTGATGTATGACCTTGTGTCCCGTGCGCAGGACGTATAACGGTGACCGGGGTCAAATTTAAGTGTTGTGCTTCTGATAGGAAATTTCTTGCTGACTGAGAGCAGAAAAGTCCCTGTGGATTTTGTTCCCTATGATGATAGTATGATCTGGTCCTCATATTTTCCAGGAGCCTACATAGGAAAGTAAGAATGAGGCACACTCTGGGCTGGAGGACAGTAAGAAACAAAGCAAGCATTACCATCTTGAACCTGAGAAAAAGCACCTTTTTTGCATCTTCTTGGGTCAAGCATCAGAAAAAAAAAGCTCTCTTTTGTCTTTGAAAGAAAAAAAACCCACTGGGAATAAAAACTGTCATTAGCTCTCATCTACAGCAACAAGCATATGCTGTTTTGTAACAAGTTCATGTAAGAAGCATCACTTGAAAGAAGAAGGATCATGAGAAGCACAGACTGGCACACAAATGGATACAGGAGGCACAGGCAATGGCTTCTGCCCCTTCGTGTCTGATGCCACGGGCAGAGCAGTCAAGTTTCTTAAATTTCATGCTCCCTCATTCTCAGATGGTTCACAAAACCGGCATCACATTCACAGAGCTGTCAGCCGAGCAGCATGCACTGCTGTGGATGACACAGACTGATGATCTCTGCTGTATTTTGGGTTTTTCCCTGTGGGTAGAGCAGCAGTTGCCTACGATGCCGCGAGAGCGGCTGCTGCCTTGGCTGAGCTGAGGGTTTGCAGCAGGGAGCTGGGATGTCAGACAGGCAGTGCACAGTGCATGGCAGGACACACAGTCCACCCGATAAACACCAGCTCCTTAAAGATCCAGACTTTTTCCCTTATTCCCTCTTCTAGGGACACCCCATGCTTGCAGCCTCGACATTCTACATCATCGTGCCATGCTGCTCTTGGTTTCAGAAATGTCTCCGGCTCTCTGACCCAGCTGCCTTGATAGCTCCCCTGCGTCCCTCATTACCGCCTCAGAGTTTTAAGAGGAAGAGAATCATCCTGCTTTGGTTTAAATAAAAGCTGGGCTTGGCTATTGTGGTTTGGCAGCTTGCAGGCAGGGACGCGGAAGAACTTGGGCCTTTGTAGTCACCAGTCTTTACAGGTGCCCTTCAGCAAATGGGTTTCCCTGCGGTACTGACACATCCAGGGAGCGAGAGTGGGGATGGGATAAGATACACAAATCCTGGCAGACGGGCTTAGCTCCGATCTCCAACCATTTGAACGTGGGTGGCTTAAAGGCCAGTACAGCAGCATGGCTGAACACCATCCACATTATCAAATCTCTTAGGAGGTTTCACTGATGATGACCAGGGCCACTATCAACAGAGTCTCTAAAACTCATGAATTCCAATAATCTTCAGTCACCTGCTGTTTTTTAGGGTAGTACAGAGCTGGGAAAGACTTTCTAGAGATCAAGCCGGTTCGCCTCTTATCACATATAACCACATCAAGTAATTGTGCTATAAACCTATCAAGAACTTTGGCAATGGCTTCCCTGGTAGGGAGGCTGGACATGATGGAGCTCAGAGCTCCTGCCTGTCTCCTCCTGATGGCCTTTGCCAAAGGCTATTCCTGCGGTCGAAGGAGATGATGATCCCACGAGGCATGTCCTAATGTCACAGGTGACGTATTGTCTGCGACCATTCTTGACAATGAAAGTTAAGACTTGGATCTGAAACTGATGTTGAAGATTCTTAATATGCTTGATATCACGATGATGGAGTTCTTGATATCAGCCAGTATCAGCAGTGGGAGATTCGGGGAACAGAGGTTTCCAGTCTCCTGCACCGAGGAAGAGGGACGTGTAAAGGGATATCTGAAGATACAGGCTGGGCTGGAGTGAACCTGACTGTCAGCATCCAGCTCAAACAGGTCAAAGCCAACTACTGAGGCTGTACATCAATGGAAGACAGACTGCAGAGGTCTTTGAGAGAAATAATTGGAACCAAGAATTTGGCAATTCAATCTCGCCAAAGTACTGACCGAGGCTGCCACGACTGCCCCGACCACGCGGAGACAGGGTGTACCTGACATTTGGATGTGCAGCAATGTTCAGCAGAGTCCAACCTTGACCCGCATGATTGCCAAGAGCATTCACAATGGCGTAACCCAACGTACAAGATGCAGATTTCCTGGAATTCTGTATTTTGTTTAATCTGATGAACTCATTAATGTTGTCAGAAACACAGGATTAAACTGTCAATGATCTGGAGAACTGAGGCCGCTAGAAGCAAACACATAATGTTTTCAAATGAGTAGACGATGGGGTTTGACTGTACCAAGGGTGCACTGCTGCTTTTATTTTTCAGTCCCAGGATTTTAAGTCTTTCCTAAAGCAAGCACTCCCCTTACCTCCACTTGGTGAATTTATTTAAACAGAGAAAGGTTCAGAGAAAAGAATATTAATTTTCACGTTAGCAGAGTTTTTCCTAAACTACATTAGCTAAAATACTGAGATTTTCTATTTCTCTGCTGTTTTAGTTCTTTGTGGATTTAAGCACATCTGCTTTAGGCTGGCAAAACTGTAGACATATTTACAGTACTGACTAAATTGCAAATACAATACAAGCATTTCTCTCTGAACTCAGTTAGTAGCTAGAACAACCTTCATTTCACGTTGATAAATAAAACCCCCAAGAGGTTTCAGCCTGAAAGCATCATGAAAGGCCAAATCTACAGCTGCAACAGGTATTTCATACAATCAGGCTCTTAGGTAAGACTATTTTGATCTAGCACTATGGATAAATTGATTCCAGTTATGGGTTTTTTTCATTTCTGTAGTACAGTGTAATACTTACACCACCAGTGTTTGACTATGTGAAGTATTTTGATTTTTTTGATCGCTAGGTTGTAAATACATGTTGTCGCAGTGCAGTAGCCATCACCGTACAAGAGGAAGCTGTAATGGCTAACATAACATCTGAGTAAGCAAATATTGAACCTCATCATTTCCAAGGTCTTGAATTGATAATATTTCTTTAATACTAAATAGCACTGCGTCTGTATTTTCCAGGTTTCTTTATCTTACTTCTAGTATGCTTCAAATCAGTTGTAACTACAAAAAAAAGGGAAAAAAGGTAAAGCAAAACACACAGCTCACAGGTTTTACCCTTTCAGGAGCACCACAAATGGTCGCATTTGGCAACTAGCTCCATGGCCAGTGGGGAGGACACCCAGGCACCTTCCAACCAACCTACGAAAACGCTAGATCAAGCTGTGCAAAGATCTCCTCTCGGCTGCTCAACCTGGGATGCTTTTTAAGGATCACTGAATCAACACCAATGTGACAACAGCAAGGTAGATGCCAAAATGCAAATCCCTTCTATAGGTATTAAGCGCTCTTCAAAACCAGGCTCGCTGGCATGCAGCTCATGGGGGTACGTTATTAAATTAGACTTCAGCGACACAAACGCTGGTTGGAGATCGCGCATTGTGTCGACAGTTATGGGGTTGTGTCTCCTCATAGCTCTTTCATTTGCTCAAAGTCGGAGTGCAAAAGTGTATTTGTGGGCTGGGGAAATACAGAACAAATTGGAGAGAGGCCAATAACCCAGAAGAAACTACCAACTTCAAAAAGATAAAAGTTTACAACACAGTTAGTAAAAGAGTGATTTATGCTCAAAGGGATCGTTTTGTTGTATCAGACCATACCTAAACCCTTGTGCTGCATATAACATGCTTTAACAAGATGTTTCAGGACTCCCTTTGAAAAAGACAACCCTTATAAAGAGACGAGGTGGAAAAAGGGATAGCTCCTTACAAAGGAAAGGGCCAAAATGGAGCAATAAAGTCTGTGTAACAGATGATGAAATGAGCCCCAAATTGCTGCCATCTGTTAGCAACCTTGGCCCAGTGAAATGAATTTCATGTGAGGTCAAGAAATCCCAAACTGCCATTTCCTCATTACTATTAATAAGGGCCAGGTGCCATATAAACCAACACTGGATCCAGATGTCCTTCACGTGGCTTTGATTACCCTTCTAGGCTTGGATAATGATAGGAGGGAAAGTAGTACAGATGCACACACAGAAACACGTTTAATATTCATTTCTCTGCAATTGAATTACTGGGCATTAACAGCATTACACACCTTCCACCCTACTGAAAGTCTGCAGGCCAGCTATGCGGATGGCACTCCTGCAAGGCGTAGAGCAGGCAGTCCTTCAGGATGAAGTTACAGCATCTGCAGTTGCAACAGGGGCTTCTGCTGTATTTTCCATGATTCGTTATGAGAAGCAATCCTTTCTACAAGTGACAGCCAAGATACAGGCAACAGCTCTCATTTGAATTTCATCAACATCTTCTTGGATAGTCTTGAATGTCTAAAAAAGTATCGGTTTTCCCTGCCTCTGAAATGGACACACTCAATTTAATGTAGAAAGATGTGAAAATGTATGGTTATGTAGTTCGGTTAAGACTAAAATGCTGCGGAAAAGCTAAGCATATCCACAATTTATGGCACCGATCAGTTGTATTTGGGTGCCAACCCAGTGCTACAGCACAGTAGAAGGAATTAGTAATTGCAGAGAATTAAGCATTACACTGGATCGTATCCTAAAGGAGGAGTGTGCATGCACTGTCTGCACTTACTTAAGCTTGTTTACATACTAGAGCAGGTCCTTGACTACAAAGTGAAGAAAACATTGTTTCAGAAGAGTCAGCATGGCTATGAAATTCAGCAGGGAAGCAATAAATATTTCACATCCTGGACTCTATAGGATAATAATTTAACCAGTTACAGTCCGTGCTTAACGACAATACGGTAAAATAAATTGTTCCAGAATTCTGTCTTCTAGCTTTCAGTCTTGCCAAACCCATCATCAGCATCACATCTCTTAGGGACCAAACAAACATCAAGTGAAATTACTTCTTGCCAAAGCAAATGCAAATCCTTGTCATACCTCTCTCCAGTCATCTTACTGGTATCTCCACAATGGAAACACAATGTCTATAGGCTCATGAATATCTATCCACAAATGGCGCAACAAATGCTTTGGTGGAAACATCTGTGTGAAATGAAAAATACCACCAACGCACCACAGTGACTTCTCATGAACAAGTGAGAAAGGACAGAAACACCCACGTAGTGGGAGAATATCTTCAACAAAAAAACCCCACTCTGACCTTGCATGTGAAATCTTTAACAGTGACTGATTCCTACAGGATAAGCCTAAGGACTGAATTAATGGTTCTAAATAATCACCGACCCTGAAGAGACATTGCTCGTCACCCTTTATAACATTCTTTCTGATATGCTGCTACACAAACTATCCTTTTCTCTTACTGCTCCGAAGGGGCAGGTACCTTACCACGTCCCTGCTGCTGTCTCTTCCCTGATCCACAGGTGCTCACCACCTATTTTCTGCCACAGAGTTTAAATGATTGCCACAAAAAGACCGATCTCAGGAATGGCATCCAGCCTCTTCCAGTTTGGATCGGTGTTTCTCGAAGGTCAGTGAAGGTGTAGTTACAAGAGGTTCTGGCTTCATCTTTTTCTAGGAATGCTGTTTCTAAGTAGGACAATTTCAGTGCTCTGATTTGTAGCACGGCCCCTCAAAAACTGCATGAACATAATTGCTGGAGCGGTGAATACTGGCACAGGAAAAGAATGTTTCAAGTTGGCTTTGCTGTCAAAGACAGCTTATTGTAAAGCTGAACCCTGGGCATTTGACAAATACAGCTGGGTATTCGAAACATATTACTGAACTGCCAAGAAGCAAAATTTCTCATATAAGCGACTTGTAGAATAAAGCTGTTGTTGGTACACCCCAAACCGACAGCCCATGCTCGGACACCTCTCAGACACCGCTCTTACTCTGCGGTCTCTCGGGCATCATCCGGAGTACAGCTTGTTCATGTCAAAGACGCAGGGACAGCTCAGACCTGGCGATGGTTATTAGCTCGAGCACTGTTCCCATGCACCGCTACATCCGAGGTAAGTTTAGGCTTGAAGACATGATGCTCTTGTGCGCTGACTACTGCTTTAGCACAACATGGTGATCCCGTTAACGGATGCCGTTGGCTTCACGCTGGCTGAGTCCAGCCCGGGTGCCCCGGTGCTGGGCTCCCAAAAGTGGGTGCTGTGGGCCGGCGCTTGCGCTTCTGCAGCGAGCAGCTGAGGTCTAACGGGATTATTAGTCCCAACAGGTCGGACCCAAGCTAAGTCTGACCAAAGCCATTGTTTCTGCAGCAGTTCCCCCCATCTCCACATTTATTTGCTGGGGCGCATCGTGACGCCTGAGCTGGCTCTGTGCTCCTGTGCTATGCCGCTGCTAGAGGACCCCTGAGACCCTGGGCTTCCTGCGGAGTGCAGGAGCAGCCCACCAGATCTGCCGGAGTTATCCTGGAGCCGGCAGGACGGGCGCTGGACCCGCATTAGGGAGGTTGGCAGAGTGGAGGCTGCCTCCGCGCCACCTCCCCATTGCAGGACCGGGGTTCTTCTGGTACCTGGGGCACCCCCGGGACCGCTGCAGAAATAAGGGAGAACTGGTTGTATTTAACCGACCTGAAGAAACCTACCAAACAGGCGCTACGTTATATATTATATACAGCTCTCGCACACTTTCCTACATACAACCTCCCTCCAAAGCTGCGCCCCTCACCCCCTGTCCCCAGGGCAGAGGGTCTCGTGGGATGGGATGGCCCTACCATTTCTGCAACGGCCCGGGAGCCTGCAGGTAGGACCTGCAACCAAAGGGGTGCGTGAACCAGCCGTTCCTCCTGAGTGAAACGCGTCTCAGCACCTTCCCTTCCACTACACAGCCGGCAGCACGGCCAGCGAGCAGCAGAGCTGCCACGTCCAGGGGTGCACGACGCGCCTTCTCAAAGCAAGGACGCTCCTCTCCCGCAGCCGCTGTGTTTCAAATTTATTAACATTAAAACGGGACATCAGAAGGAGGGGGAGAATACGCTGCATACAGAAATAAGCTCTCGGGGCTCTTGGAGCCCCTCTGAGCACGTGGCACATGACCAAGCCTTGATGTTCCTTATAACCGCCCACAATAAATCTATAGGAACTGCTGCGTGTGAGTACTGCATGTCCTGGTGTAAACGCTATAACAGCGTTAAATTTCTAATCCTCTTTTCACAAATAACGCACGTTAACACACAAAACGTATGCAAATAAACAGAAACCTCTAGAAGATAAAAACTGAAAAATTTTCATGCTGGGCAGGCTCTTGACAGAGGATCTGTTTAGAAAATAAACCCAACCCCTTCAGCTGGTTTTGAAGTAGATTAGGACGAATAAGCCTATTTTTCCCCCAAGTCAAAAGCAAGTGTAACTGCAATGCTTTTGCACAGAGCTTTGTTAAAAATGGTAGCGGCTTAAAAGTTGGAACTTGGCACACGTGTCTTTCTCAGCGAAGGCAGGACTTAGAAGACAAGAAACTGAACAAACTCCTGCCTGTTTCTAGCTGTGCAATCCAAAACGTGATTAAGTACAGAGGAATGCAATTCAGGGAAGGCATGAATGGAGCGGGCGCTCTGCAGAAACGGTTCTGCCTTATGGCTGTTGTCTCTTCATGGGACAGCGGGAGCATCGGAAAAAAACACACTTCTCCCTGACAGCTTCCTCAACCGCTATTTTGGAAAATATCTCTGGTTACTACAATTCAGGACTAAAACTGTTTTAGTTTGTGTTTGACAGCACTTACTCCCTCATGCTGTTTGTGTGCCCTCCAAAACGGGACGGAACGACTAAATCCCCTCCGGACTGACAGCAACAGCCCACCGAGCCCCCAGTTGAGCTCCAGGAGAGGCTCTTGCACCTCTTGGTTGCTCCCCTCCAGCAGCAGGTCTATGCTGAGCCACCAGACCCAACCGCTGCTGGTCTGCGTTTATTCGGGAAGGCTCCGGCGGACTACTGCAGCGTTTGGCCTCCACCGTCCACTAGACACAGCATTAGAAAGAGAAGCAGCAACCCACCTGCCTCTGCTGCTGACCGAGCCGTGCTCAATCCTCTTAGCTCTGCCCCCGAGCTTGGCACAGACGGCAAAAGGCGGCAGGGGAGGGCTGCGTGAGCCCGGGGAAACTCGCTAATGCTGCGCTGGTGTGGGGAGAGGGATTTTCTTTCCCTTCAGACAGAAACCAGGTCTTCTGCAGACATCAGCTCCACACCTTGGTCTACGTTTCAGTGCATCCATCCCATTGCTTCCCATAGGAAGCACCACCACATCATTCAGGGGTTTGTCTCTTACCTGACACTCAACCACCACGGGACAGTGTGCTCCATCAGAGCAAACAGACTTCCAAGAAAGTAATCCTGATGCGTACCCATGGCTATTCCCTGCCAAGCCTTCCTCCTCATATCTGAAAAAGTCATCTGCTAGGGGCAGTACTGCCAACTAAAGAGCAGGGTAAGGTCTTCACCTCCAATACCTAATGTCAGCACAGACCCAGCCTTCCTTTCCGAAATGTCTACTGATAGATAAACTCCATAGGTGCACAGGTCTGGTTCCCTACATGACTTTAAATCTTTAACATCTAAATGGCTCTTTCAGGAGCCTTTCTAGGTTTGATATCCTCCAGGAGGCCCATGAACAACGGCTCTTAGTGAGGAGGCACCAACTCAAAGCATATTGTAAAGCTATGTCTGTCTATATTAGTGAGTTAAACCATACCCAGGAGTTTCTGGCACGGGAACAAGACAATTTACAGTATCTAAGGATCTACGCTCCCTGGCACGGTCGTGACACATTTCAAGCTAGCACATTCCCCGGCAGTTCCCAGGCACACCGTTCCCAACACTGCATGCAGTCACCAGGTCTTGGAGGCTAAGCAAATCTGCCAGCACGGAGGCAGGCATCTTCATGCCAGTTGCTCTCAGTGTCAGAGAGTTCTTCCGTGTGCATTTCCTAGCACGGACAGAGCCTGCATGCTCAGCTTAACCAGAGAAGGCATTTAAGGCTGCCAGCATGGTGGGTAGCCAGATTTGGCCCTTTCCTTAAATTTATCCTCAACAGGCAGTTTTGTCTTATTCTACATTATGCTACTGGGGCTGTTCACTCCTACCCTCTAGAAGGTGGTCTTCCTCTTATTTCAGAAAAGTTTTTCAGTTAGGAGTATAAATTAATGTCATTCAAGCAAGTTGGGTCATGTTAGCTATACAGCTGGCAGGCATAATCCATCAAGGCTGAGAGTTTGCTAATCACCCACAGAGCCTGAAGGCACACCCTGCAGATGAACGAGGCCATGCAGCCTAAGAAGCTGCCTTGCAGCGTTGAGGCATCTGGAGGAATGCTTCGTATTTTTGTAAAAAGGCCTCAGTATGTGATGGTGGGAGTCACCTGGACATGCATGGGTGATCCACTTGGGAGAGACATACGGGACCTTCAGCTGATGCAAAAATGGATGCAGATCCGAACAGCATGCTCAGATTTGGCTATCGGCATGATGAGACTTCTTCGGCTGTTACCGGGCTCTTCAAGGTTAGGAATTCCCCACCTGCAGGTTCCTACATCTCTTGGGAAGGGACGCAGGTATCATCCTAGCTTGCTGCCTGGGCTCAGCTTTGTTACAGCCATTGGTTAAGAAGCTTCACCTCATTAAAGGTGTGTGCACTGCTTCCCTTGCACTTCTCAAGCTGACTGAAGGGTATCATCTATACACTCTGAATCATCTGAACAATGGGAGGAAAACAGGAACTCCTAACTCTCTCTCTGTTGGGTTAAGGAGCAAGCCTCCCACCATTTCCATGACTTCAAGAGGATTGCTGGGTGAGAGCGGGTCCACTTTTTCTGACTGGTAACATAACCTCGAAATTCATGAGCCCAATCTGCTCTGCTATGGCGTATGGTTCCCACCATCTTCTGAAAGGAAAAGACTTCCATTCCAGTGTTTAAACACTCCCACGTGCGCTCTGCTGCTGTGAAGCCATTTCTGTGCCTGTTTGGCATTAGAGAAGTTCTCTTGTGTTGCAATATGAGCGCTTGACGCTCTTCTGGATTTGTTGTATGAATTGTCCCACATGCCAAAGACATCATACATGTGATGTACATCTTTGTGAATTCCTTTAACCTTCTTCTGAATATTGAACAGTACAGCTCCAATGGCTGTTCATTTGACTATAAAACAAAGAGGTTTAAATATTTAGCAGATTATTTAAGGCTCTCACCAGCTGTGACATAAAAATGGTCCTGTTGTAAATTAGGATCTACGCTGGCAGAGATCTATATTAGCTGGGACACAACAATCTTAGCAGTAGTAGAGAATAGCATGGTGGACTATGAATACCATGTGGCTTAATACTCCATTACTGGAATAACCTCTCTGCGCAATGCACTGTTCCTCACGGGTGTGACCAGGACTGGCCCCATTGATTCCAAGGGGCAGAAACTTTCAAAGTCTTGATAGGAGATCAACTCTGAAGATGGGGCACAGAAGTTATCGGACTTCCCTGTAAATACCAGGATCAGAAATAGTGGCTCTCTCCTGATACAAATTCCTTATAGCTTGCCATGATTTTCTGACCAAGACTGGCCAAGAGACACAGTAGCTTTTAGGCCTTCTGAGGACATTTTTGTGAGTGGAGTTGGTCCCTCAGATGCCACTGTGCTCACCTAGTCTTTTGCTGGAGACAAAAGTCAGTTATCACAGTTTTCTGTAGGCACGTGGTGGTAACCTCAGCAGCCAGGTAACTTCTTATTAGCCTCCCAGGAGCAGCAAAGGTCTCTACTCAATGCTTACACATGCCATCACTCCGGCTGCAAATACATGAACAAACTGCCCCACCAGGTTAAGTGTCTTGCTGCATTAGGTGGAATGCTGGCTCGTGATGGCAGTCAAGCCGTTCCAAAGGGCCACGCTAACCCGGGCACCTTCCGCCCCTGGAATGCAGCATACGTTGTCTCAGTTAAATGCAGAAGGAATGAGATGGCTTTTTGTTCAGGAAGACTTTTTTGCTTGCCAAGCAACTTGCTTGAACATAGCCAAGAAAGCTGACCCTCTTTCACCCATCTCTGTAAATCTTACCAGCAATATGGAGAAGGCAGAATGGGACTTGCAGCTTTAGCAGTGAAGGGAAATCGGAGATTCCTAAAGTGGATGCTGATGCTACTGCTCTTGATGTGCTGCTGCCAGTCCTGAATCAGTGATTGTTATTCTGCCTGTTATTTACCTTACCACTAAGACACTTGGGTCTTCTCTTCTACAGGACCCAGGTGGTGCTCCACATTTTCCCTCATATGTGGTCCTGCTGCCTCTGGACTAGTCCGGAGACCTTTGTGAGGTAGCAACCAGACTAGGCTCTTCTCCTCTATCTTTTTTTTCCAAGACGGATGCTTGTGGACCCAAGGACAGGGGCTAGCTGAGCACACAGTAGACTGGTACCCTTTCCTAGCTACTGTAGGGTTTTATACACACGTAGAGGGAAGATGTGACTCTAGAGCCACCAAAACTGGCAGAAGTTCTAAAGGACAGTGGGATGCTTGATAGTATTTTTCAAGTTCTTCAGTTGGCTCTGTTTCTTCAGCCCACACTCCCACAGACATTCAGCCCTTTATTCAAGTGTTTCTGTTATTGGAGTACACGGATGACCATGAAGTCCTGAAGACATCTGGAAGCCAGTGTATGGTCCAATGAGTTCCTCTGGACTTCAAGCTGGAGACAGGCCATTACCTCCCTTCCAGAATAGCGCAGATACCAATACCATGTGAGATGTGTAGGGTTGTTATCAGCCACATGAAATCCAGCCAGGGGCCAGTTACCAGAGGTGTGCCTCAAGGTTTGACACTGGAACCAGTATTAACTTCTTCAGCAATGGCCTAGATGATAGGGCAGCATGCACCCTCAACAAGTTTGCAGACAAAGCAAAACCAGGAGGAGTGGTTGATACACCAGATGGTTGTGCGGCCATTCAGAGGGACCTTGAAACGCTGGAGAAACGGGCAGATAGGGATCTCATCAGGTTCAACACAGGGTGCAAAGTCCTGTTCCTGGGAAGGAATAACCCTGTGCAGCAAGTGCACTCTTGGGGGCTGACTGGCTGGAAAGCAGCTTGGCAGAAAAAGACGTTGGGGTCCTGCAGAGAAGTGAACATGAGCCAGAAATGTACCCTTCCAGCAAAGAAAGTCAACAGCATCCTGGGCTGTGTCGGGAAGAGGGTTGGCAGCAGGTCAGGGAGGCGATCCTTCCCCTCAACGCAGCACTGGTGAGGCTGCATCTGGAGTGTTGGGTCCAGTTCGGGACAACCCAGTACAAGAAAGATTTGGAGCAAGTCCAAGGAAGAACCAAGAAGATGATTAAGGAACCAGTGTATCTGCCATATGAGGAGAGGCTGAAGGAGCTGGGACTGTTTAGCTTCAAGAAGAGAATGCTCAGGGGGATCTTCTTAAAGCATACAAATCCCTAATGGAAGAAAGTAAAGAAAACAGAGCTAGGCGAGATGATGGTGGACTAGATGATCTCCGGAGGCTCCTTTCCACCTCAGCTATTTTGTGATTTCTGTGTGTTTCTCAGCCAAGTGGAGCGCTGTATCCTGGGATTTCCAGTTTTTTCAGGCTGCACGCTTATAGTTAGGAGGAGAGCATTTCAAGCTACTTCGGCCCATGCAAATGTAAGGATATCGTTTCAATTCCTACAGATCAGCAATGTGTCCTTTGGTTGGTCAAAATCTGCGTTCTTGAGTTTCAAGTCCTTTTTGGCCCATTCATCATAGATTCCAACAGAATGGGACTGGACAGAATGTCAATGTGTTGACATTATTTAAGCACTTAGTTTTGGCTCTCTTATCCTCCTCCTAACACAGTGTTCCAAGGAAAGAAGGGAGGTAGAATTGGTCAAATTCTTCCTTTGAGCTCATATTTACCCTTCTTCTTTATCCATAATCAAGATGAACATCACAGCACAGGGAAAACAAGTTAAAATAATGCTGCATTTCCATGCAGATGATTATTCCTAGCAATGATGCTGGGTAGGAGAATGACATACGATACAGCATTCCACTTGCACAGTTAGAAGTTGGAGGACAGGGATGGTGGTGTCTTGGTTGTTTTCCTTCCTCCAGGAAATTTCTTGAAGATCGCTGCCACATGCTGCAATCTGGTCCCTTCACTAAGCCAAGGACTTCTACAAGGTGCCTTAGCAAACCCAGGGATAAATCTCCACTGGCAGCATCAACTAAAGATGAACTGGGCTCCAACAGAAGATGCACACTTACCACCATCTTCTTTTTAAATTGATGATAGAACTTTAATAAAAGGCCATCCAGGAGTCACCAAAAGCCAATTTCAGCACATGTAGCACTGAAGTGTTTTCAGCAGTAGAAGTTACACAGAAATATGTATTTTCTTACAAAAAATAAGTCACCAGAATTTCCAATTCATGTATCTAATACCCAGTTTGGGTATCTGACAAACAACATGTAAAAAAACCCCCAACAATGGGAAACAGAGGAGTAATCGTCATTAAAGCTTTGTGTATACAGAAAACCATGTTCGAAAATGCTGAAAATTTGTTTTGCTGGAGAGAAGACATTGAACATCTGGCTATTTCTGAGAAAAGCAAAAGGGCTCCCTCTGGAGTGGATTCCGAAATTAACACAGGATTCAGATTTTAGTAGGCGGGCAGAGAAAATGAAAATCAGTAACAAAGCAAATGCATTCTTGTCTCTTGTTAGTTTACTCATCCTGTTTACAACGAGCATACTGGGACTAATTCAAGGAGACTATATCATTACTGAATGATATGGATCCATGCCCAGAATATTAAGTCATTAGTTAGTTTTCATGCATGGACTTGTATGTGGCAAGGAAGCAAATTAAAGGATTCCTGAAGAGACAAGAAAGCGTTCTTAGCATGTAAAATACTCCAAAGAATCTCCAACACAATAAATTATGAAGCCAGCTGAGAATCCACATTTTCCACCCTGGATGGTCATGCACAATTCTATAAAACCTAATGAATACAGCCACCGGTTGTGTACCCATGGCAATAAACTTAATTTGAAAGGGAGAGAGGAATGACTTTAAGGACGTATACAAAAACATGCTCTACTGGAAACTGATGAAGGCGGCTTTCAAATTTACAAGTGAGAAAGACACCACATTCCCATGGTTTATTTGCATACAAGCCAATTAACAGAAAATTGTTTTCATGCAGAAAGAAAGTTAGATCACCTACAAACTGAGGTCAACTTACTGCCTGCTTTTGCTCTTCTTCCTGTAGACGTTGGCAAAAGAAAAAAGTGAAGAGAGAAAGAGGATAGATTAATTATCATATGAAAAGGAAACACACACACACAATATATATACAACAGACCCAATGGAAGAAGAGAACATGGCAAATTGTAGAAACATCTGCAGACACAAAAGGAAACAAGGATGTTAGACATAACAGCCGTGGTGGGAAAGCAAAGGTGTCATTTGTTCCATTCTCAGAAAACGACTCTTGTCTAAAACGGTCTTCAGCGTTGGAGAAAGCTGAATACACGGGATGTCACAGTATGGATCTCTCGGATATAGGACAGGATATCCAACGGATATCTTTTCTTTTACGCAGAACCTTTACTGGCTTCTCTTCCTACCCTGGACTCAGAAATGCCTCTCTAGCTGTCCTCCAGGCAAGAAATACCAGGCCACCATCCCCTAAAGTCTGGAAATAGCATCTGGAGTGTGCAACCGCTGCACAGCATTCGGTTCCCTGTGTGCACGGATCTGCCATCACAGAGAGCCGAACTGTCATAGCCTGAGAGGCAAAACATGACCTTTTGGTCAGAGAGTGCCCGTTACCACTGGGCCCGCAGGACTTCTGCAGGTGGGACTCCAAAGGGCAAATTAACGAGCGGCAGGCAACCGGCTCTGGAATGGGAGGGACAAACTGGGAGGCAAGAGCACCAAAGATGCGGAGTAAGGACAACGACGCAGAGAAAACAATTCCTTTGTTCTAATGCAACGTTTGTCAGTATGGATCACGACTAATTTGGAAGACCAAAAAAGGTGAAATATGGATGAATTTAGCCCCTTTGAGAGCAGGGAAACCTACACTGTGATCCTGCTGGGGCAGTGGGGTCACATTCTGACTTCAACTATATAAGCATTCCCGGGAAGGAGCAAAATATCACATAGTCGAGAGTTTCTTTTGTAATTCAAAAGTTTTCATAGATTTTGTCCTCGCATATGTAACAACCATTAAGAGTTCTACGGGCTGTTCTGGCTGCGGGCTCGGTTGTATGGAGGAGCACGGCAGTTGTGGTGCGGGTAGCAACACTGTGTGCTACAAGAAAGGCTGGCAGCAGGTTTTTGAGGACTCTCATGGACACAGAAATAGCAATTACAGCTTTTTCAGGGTAACAGTGTGTGTTCCCTCCAACAGTGGCTTTGCATGGGCTGCCGGTGCAGAAGGCAGCAGGACCGCTGGTAGGCACGTCTCCCCAGAAATTCAGGTCATGGAATTAAAATTCATGGAATAAAAACTCCTTCTGGCCTTGAAATCCATGAACTCATTTATCCACCTTCCCTCATTTATTTCCCATCTGAGCAGGATTAACCTGAACCTGTCCCTTAATTCAGAGCAGCTTCTTCTCACTCACCACTGCTCTAAAAGACGTTTTCCCAACTGTGCACTGAGGGCACTACAGATGTATCTGGGAACAACTGCAGAGAATGCCACATTTCTGAGCAGATACTTTTGGTTTGTTCTCCCAAGACTTGGTGTTCTTTCAGGTGCGTATTTCAGCACCGACATAGCAGATGGAAGGTATGGCTCCACGGAACCACGGCTCAACATCAGCTGCGGAGGCCAGTGCTGCCCTCCCCACACTCCCGCATGTTCCCAGTTCCTCCTACCGGCACCGGGACTCGCAGGACCAGATGGTAAGCCAGGTCAGGGAAAAGACCTTAAATGATCTTCACTCCACAAAAAAAGTTGTTAGTTTGAAAAATGAGGCTTTAGCATTAACTACGGATGTGGAACGAAATCTTAAGAGGCGTGGAACTTTGCTAGAAGGACTGAGCAGTTATTAGATAAATCATCAAATCGGCTAGTGAGGAAATTACCATCGAGGAAATGGGAAAAGTGAAATGGGATATGTCTGCTGAATATCCGTATAGCTGAAAGCAAAAGCCCTGCAAGAAGACAGACAATCAACACTGCCAACTGCTTATTAGAAGAGTGCCAGCTAATGGCACTAGGTGCATTACAGAAGACTTCAGAAGAAAAAAGGGAAAGCTAAGCCAACAGCCTGGATGAGGAAAAGAAGATAAAAAATACTGGAAGAAAGTCGCCGACGACAGTACTGATGGGTCACTGGCCACCGTTAAGCCGACGGACAGGCTGCCTCTCATGTGCAAGGGGCTTGATCTGCTTGACTAAAGACTGGCTGGAGTGGCCAGGAGGACGTGAGGTTAGCGGCCAACGGGAGCCCTGCGGTGGCCACTGCAGCAGCCCTGCAGACTCAGAGGCTACAGTATTAAATGAAATTGTGCAAGGACCCGTCCTCTGGCACGATCTGCACACGTCTGTGCTGTTAAAAGCCCTTATCACCCCCATCGGGGTGACCTTACCCAAACCGTCCCCCGGGAACAGGTCCAGGCACCTATAACCTCTGGGTGGTGGTGGGAGATGGTTCGGGAAAGCGCTGGTAGCTCTGATCCAAAGGCACGTCAGCGAGCACACCAACAGCACAGCAGGTAGGCGAGTGCCCGTCCAAGGAACGCTGTCTGGCACTAACGAGCCCACCCGCGCAGATACAGCCGGGGTCTCACAAGGGCATGGACGACACAGCAGAAGATACCCATGACAGCACTTAGTGAAGAGCTGAACGACCAGAACTTCTCCTTCGGGGAAAACCCCCAACCAGTCCCTGTATCTGAAACCTCCTAACAGGAGTGTCGACACGCATCGGCAGCAAGATGTGGCATGACGCTCGATGCAAAAGCCAACCTTAACTCTAAATTGCAACGGCGAGGGTAGGTCACTGGGTGGGCTAGTAAACATCAGAGCAGGACACTAATCGCGGGCTTTTGATTACCTCTGCGCTAGCAACCAAACTAGCCGAGGGCCTTTCTCTGCTCTGAGGCCAGATATCACAGCATGGCTCGCCGGGAAAAAATGGATGAACCTCCAGAGAACAACTACGTCCTTCCAACCATAGGCTTTCCTCTCTCTCCCTTTTTTACAGAGGGAGCTGAGGTACCAGACTTTCAGATAACCAAAGTTAGGTAAGCTGAATCCAGCTCTAAGTGGTGACATGAAGGCAGCATTAAAAATGTAAAAAATGCTGGGTAAGAAATGGAAAAAAACCATAAAAGCTTAACAGCTGATGTAAATTATAAATGAAAATTTTTGAAGTGCACCAAATGATGAGAGAAGCTACAACCTTGCGAGAAAATTCGTGTCTGGCAGGGCTAAAACCACCAAAAAGGAGCCTTTGAAATGAACACAAATACCAGAAACAAAACAAAGCCTTGAGGTGGAGTATACTGCTTCTTGATAGTCATGGTAAAATTCTTAATACGGGAAGAGGAATTAGTATTTCTGTTCTGTGTTTGACTAATAGTACTTTCCCTTTGTAGTTTCTATCAGCAAACAGTGAAGCACTTTCCACTAATAATGAGAAAAGGTGTTAAAAAGTATCTGCTAGAAATAGTATTTTTAGATCAGCAGGCTTGGGTAGCTTGCAGCTGGGATTCTTAAAATAATTACATGAGGAGTTATCTGGTCCAGTGAAGGTAACTTTTAATAGATCTTGGAATACCCAAGACTGGAACGTGCTGTGTTGCACTGGTCTTCAAAAAGGAAGGTAAGACAACTAAAATAACCATAAACACCTTACCCTGTCTTTAATTTATTCAAAGTAGCAGAAATGCTGATACAAGACTCAACTAATAAGTAATATATGAAGCATTATAACTTCATGGAAAAGACGTCTTGCCAAATAAATCTGATTTTGTTATTTGAATGTATTACAAGTTTGGCTTCTAAAGGAACTGCACAGATGTAATATATTTTCATATCTGCAGTTCCCTTAGAGGCCAAACTTGTAATACATTGTCATTAACCAGTTAGCACTATACAAAATAAATAAAGCATTTTACACGGAGTAAGATCTGGAAAACTGACAGCTTTCAAAAAGCGCTCACTGGTGCAGAAAGGTACAAAAAGGAAAATAGCGATGAAGAGTAATGAAACTCCTCCTGTAACTCTCTGCGTAGTGTTGCTAAGATTTAGAGAAGAATTCAACATACAGTTTGGTTTTTCCCAATTTAAAAAATTGTATTAAAAGTCTGGAGAAGGCAAAGAAATCAACCATGAAAAATACTGAAGCGCAGTATTGTGAGAAGCTCAGAAAAGCTCTACCTGTTTAACTGATTTTAAAAAGAAGCTTGAGAAGTGCCTTCACTGAGATGAATAAGTATCTGCGTAGGAAAAAACCAGGGGTGCTACAGTACTCCTTAATTTCATGGAGGGAGAACCACATGTACCAAAGCAAATGGGTGTAAATTAAGCTCAATAAATGAAAACTGAAAATGAGGCATTAATTGTGCAAGCAAATTTACATTGGCAGTGAATTTTCCTTTTTTTATTTCTTCAGTTCAAGAACAGATGTCTTTCTGGAAGATGCTTTAATCAAAGAGAAGCTGCCAGGCTCCATAGAAAGCTAAGAAGGGGAAATGCAAAGAACCGTATTACGCAAGATGTAGAACCAAATAATCAGAATAGTCACAGGCTCATAGGATAATTCGGGTTGGAAGGGACCTCAGGCGGTCCCACGTCCAGCCTCCTACCCAGAACAGGGTCAAGTTAATCTCAGGCCAGGTTGCTTAGAGCCCTACCCAGTTGGGTCTTGAAAACCTCCGAGGATGGAGACAGCACAACCTCTCTGGGCCCCTGCTCCGCTGCTTGAGCATCCTCATGGGGAAGAAGTTTCTCCTTACATCCAGTCCTATTTGCCCTTACAGTTTTTAAACAATTTTGGGAACTGGAGGAGTTAATTAAAAGATACTAGATTTATAAATGAAAAGTCTAGTAAGAGCCAGCTTCTAAACTAACCTTCTGTATAACACAGCCTAGAAGATGTCATTGAAGTTTCTGTCACGCTCATAATTGAACTGCATGATTCAACTGAGCGAATGGGTCCTAAAACCATCAGTTATTGTCCTAAAAACATCCCTCTGCTGCAATCCTCTTCCCTCCCTCCCATGTCTCCCCAACTGCAGCACCTACCGCTCATGCTCGTGCTCTCTTCCCTCCGCAATATCCTGCAGGACCCTCCCTGCTCTCCTCATCACTGTGTTACTGACACTGATAGCCTCTGCTGCTCCACACAATGCCACGTTCACGTGTCCAACCAGTCGGGCAAGAGGAAACACACACTGTTTGGGCAGTTGGGAGATGAGAGTATGATGGCCAAGCCGGCAGAAAAGGCGGGCGTGCTGCCTGCTTGCCGCACCTTGCCCAGCGGGCAGGCAACGCTCTGCAGGTTGCTCGGGAGCCCACACGCTGCACAGGTTCGGAGCAGTGCATCTGAGAAAGATAGTCCACCTGGTCTTCAAGGCTTTCGAGGAGGAAGAGCAGAAAGCCAAGCCAGCCGACAGAACAGCCATTCACCCTAACGAGATGATAGCATCTACATCGGGTCGTGTTTGGGAGAATTAATTTGTGAAGGCTTACGAGTGCTTTGAAAACAATAGGGTCTACAGAACACTCACATCAGAGCTTGTCATCGTGTTAAAGCAGATGTCCAAACTCATTTTGTTGTAAAGTGGCTCCTCAAATGTGTGCTAGAAAAATGCTTGGACTGTGGTCATCTGAACCACGAAGAACCAAACTGTTTCCGATGCAACAACTTTATACTTTCCTAAATCTGCAATTCAGTTTTGGATGCCCATTTTCAGAGATATCACACCTCAACTTACAAAGATTTAGGGTCCAAAGAAATCAAGGTGAATTTAGCAAGTGATTCTCTTCAAATTCTTAGGAGACAGACATTAACAGGCTGAACAGAAAACAACTCAACAGTGTGCAGAACCACTGACGTAAAAAAAAATTACTTCCCAAGTATTAATACTAACTACGTGCTCATCTGCACAGGGAAACTAAATTAAACAGGCACCTCTGAAGAGTATTTGATCACAGCCTCTATTCCAGAATGCAAGCCTAATCTGAAGAGGACTGCACTTTAGATTTGCAGACAATGTGAATTCATTATCACTTTCAAGTGCAGAGAAGCTCTAATTTTTTCTGGAACTATCAAGATGTGCTACAGCTTATCTATAAACCCCAGTGCTGCTCCTGTCGGTGTCACTACTGTGATCTCTCTCCCACTTCTTCTGTTGCCTCTAGTATCTTTGTTGCATCTTGTCTTTGACCAAAACCTCTTTGAGTAAGGACAATGCTTTGCCATTCACTTTATAGAGAGGCTCTTGTCCAATTAAAGAACGGACAGAATAAATGCATAATAGTATTTCAGACTATAGTCATCAACTATGAGCTCAAGTCTATCAGGAGCCTATAAAAATAATAATGGACCCTCATCAGCAATCCAAACAACAACATATGTTATAGATCAGAGCCAATACCATCATACTCTAATGCAAAAAACCTCCCCAGACGTTGCAGGGTCAGTGTAACATCACCTGGTGAAAGGCAGCACCGCGCCGCTGGGCAGTCGTACTCCGGATCGCAGTAACTACAGCTTCCAGTTCATTTTCCGGTTCAAGTTGGAAGAACTGAACTGGTACCCAGAACAGCATGCGGTCAATTACCAAATCTAATACTTCTTTGAAGTTGGCCAAATCTTACGAGTTCTTGGTATTTTAACCAAAGGAGCGGCATATGAACCTGAAAACCCATTAACCATCTGCGCCGATACGCAGAGGCAGTATGGAAACGACTTTTTGCAAATTCCTTCTATTCCTTGTGAAGTATTTCTAATGGTACGACAGCAAAGCAGGGATCTCGGAGCAGCAATAGTGAATTCCCGACGTGGGGAAGAGAAGGATGCACTGCATTTCTGACAGGAGATGGCTTACTTTGAGCAGTTTCATCAGCCCTTCGAGCTGCACCATCAGCTCTCTTCTGCTTTCCTGAAGTGCAGACATCCTCTGTTCCAATTCATCCTTTCTCTGTCTGTTCAAGTTACATGAAAGAAAGAGTCAGAAAATAAACTTTGGGGATTTCAAACCCACTTCAGGAAATTCACCCATATAACTGTGTCTTTGGTTTTCATCACCACCCCCCCCCCACCCCCCCTCCCCCGCTTCCAATTTGAAAAAACAGAGCAAAGCACAGCACGATGACCATGAAACCTATATATAACAATCTGGCTTTTCACTAAAAACCCAGAAATCTGCACTCAGCACCTCGGTGGTAGGAAGCCCTTTTCAAGAGCACTGCATTTGGAGAAAAAAAGCCTGCTTTCTTCTTCCTTTTAAGAACTCTCTTAAGGTCAGACCCAGCATCCTGCAGCGCGTTCCGACAAGCAGGAATGAACTATGGGAGGAAAGACAGAGGGAAAAAAAAAAGAGGAGAAAAGGCTGCAGCTGTTTGGAATGGGAAAGCTATCACCTGTCTGGATGGAGGCTCGGCAGAGCTATTTCTGTCCACCGACGTGACGTATAATCTTTGACATATTTGCTGTACCAGAACCCAGGTAACAAGAAAAGGAGATAATAAGTGACCTTCCCTTTCCTTGGCATCAGAAAAGCACTGTATTTCTACAGATGCCTATCTGTGAGATATTTAAGGAACGATGACTGTTTGGTTTTATTTTACATTTAAAAAAATAAAGAAGTTACTAATATAATGAGGAATTCAAAGACAAACGTCAACACGTAAGAAGTTGAGTATCTTATATGATTTAAGAAATGCTGGGCCCCACAAATCCTAATCATAGGTGATGATAAATAACTGTAAGAAAAAAAACAGATTAGGAAGGCTTATTTGTTCATCTACAGCAATTTTTGTGGACATCATAATGTCTTAATCCAAAGTTAAAGGCTGAATTTTTAAATGTCTTAGATTATATCTGTGTTCTCACATGATATACTATGGATAAATCATTCTGGGAATTTTAATAACCAACTAGTTTTAGACACACCAGTTGGACATCAGAATCTGGAAAAGAAAGAGGCCATTTACTCAGACTGAATGAACCTGTTGAGTATGGCTTGCTTTTGTTACGGTGACTGTGAAAACGGCACACCATGAGCATACACCCCACCCAGGAAACCGCTAAGACTAGGTAAGAGAATTAACTTGTTTCTACACCAGTTCTTAAAAGGACAGAAGACTGTGAAGTATTAACTATCCTGGGTATTTCTTTCAACATCTTTTTGTATTTTGAAGAATGTGGCTATTAAATGCCAAAACATATCACAAAAATAAGGCGATAAAGAGAAGATTACACATGCCCGGTCACCTAGAACGTGTTAAAAAACCACCACAGACACAGCTTTATCTGTCTATATGGTCCCTTTTCTCCCTCTAGGTCAGTTCAAAGTCTGTAGCTTTTATTCTATAGTTATTTCATGCAACATTCTGGTTAACAACTACAAATAATGTAAAGATCAACACAGTAAATAAGTATAGCTCTCCAAATGTAGTTGTTAATGAAGAATCGACATCAAGGTGTGTGTCTGATTTTGGTTGATGTTATTCAATTTCTTTTTCAAAGACGTCCAGTGAAGAAAGAGGAGGTACTGTTTGTCAATGACAAAGGGTGTCAAAAGTTTAAAACCCACAAAGACAGCACAGCCTCTAGGGACCAACGGAGAGATGCAGTTGGAGGCATACGCCTGGGGCAAAGCGATCCTTGGCACCTGGGTACGAATGAGTGTCCTGGGGACTTGCAAGCAGAAGCAGCCAAGCACATCCGCGTTACAAGGCAGGGATCTGTAAGGAGGACGGATCCAGCCGTGCTTCTTCCAAGGTGACATTCGCCAGCAGCGTGGTGGAGCTGACTCATCTCTACGGGCTGTGCCGTCCGCAGATTTTTAAACCTGGGACACGTTGATTTGCCATGGATTATCTTTCTCATGCTTTCACCGCCTAAATTCTACACAGCAACTGAGATCATCTGGTAACATGTGCTTACAGACATTCAAAGGCAAGCTCACCACATACTGCTGAGGCAGGCTTGGGGAATGTCTCCTCATTAGCTGTGACTGTGTGAAGTACTTCCACATCACAGACAACCTGCTAGTTGTGAACTCCCAGTGTGATGCTATGCAGTCAAGAAAATTAATGTGCACTTTGCATTTATTAATGAGAGTAATGTTTGGTGGTAAGAAAGCTAACGCTAGTTCTATCTGTAGCACCACTGAGACGACGTATGAGATACTGCAGCCAGTATACTCCAGCCTATACACAGAGGAGATGGAGAGGACTTAGAGAGAACCTGACAGCAAGCCAAAGGGATAGCTGGGGATTTGGCACACCTGCTTTATGGAGAAACTGAAGAAGTTCAAGCTATTTACACAAGATGAGGTTAGGAGGAGAGGGAAGCCAAATCTCTAAATGCTCACAAAGAGGAATTTTGAAAAAGACCCTTTTAGCCCAGTAGACAAGAGCGCGGGGAAAGACAAGGTTTGGAAAATGGCACTAGGCATATGAAGGTTAGAAATAACGTGCACACTTCTAGTCCACGGGGCACAGACAAGGCACAGAAATTAACTGACGATCACATTAACAGTATGGGGGGATGTGGTATTCTTTCCATCTCTAAAATGAAAGCTTGAACGTCTGTCTTACGTGGATGCTGTAGCCCGGTCAAAAAGGGTTCTGTAGGAGCGCTGCAGGGAGGAATTTCCAGGCTGTGTTACACAGAAAGCCAGACTGGACAATCACGATGACTGGACAGGCTTTACATGCTTAATTCAACCTTTTTTTTCTTTTGGAACTCTTCTATTTGCCAGTGGTGTTTACATATTTGAAGGCCAGAAATGGCTACAACGATCATTCAGGTTTTTTTTTCCTTTAGCAAAATATGGGCTGTCTAATTCCTCCCGGTTAGCTGGTTTGTTCCCAAACCTGTATTTTTGGAGAAACGTCTTCAGGAAAGACATCAAGGGACTGAAAACTCTATCACTGCTCTTCAGATTACTGCCTTGCTTTAAAAAGCATGTGCTTTTTTTTGTGGTCTGAATGGGGCTGGTTTCCAGTTTAAGCTCTTGGTTCTTACATCTTTCTCTGCTGGGTCAAATGGCACATCAAGTTGCCCCACAATCTCTTTTTTCTCCACCTCTTGTGGGTATCTTCTGCATCCTCTCCAGTTTTTTAAACATTTTTTTAAAATGTACATAGCTATGTAAAGCATAAAGCTAGAAAATCTATGAGCTACTGTCATTAGGTAATAGAATGAAAAATATCTGTGAGATACCAAAACGTACTATAAGGTAGCAAATTCTGTATGAAAAGGTAATGAAAGAAGTTCAAAGCCGTAGATTTTGCAATATGGGGCTGGATTATACCCTGCAGGCGCTGCCTGCAGCTGCAGTAGCTCCATCCCAAGAGCACCGCACTTTATGGAAAACCTTTAAACATTCCTGGGAAGCACAACAGCCGTGCCGTTTCCGAAGGGGGCAGGAAAAGTTTACCCCAGCAAATGAAATACAATGCAGTTTGCAAAGAGCTGCTGCTGCCAAGAGGTTAAATTTTAGAAGCTACTTTAGGTTACAGATGGCATTTGTGAAGGTTGAGCTCTGCATTAACTAGTAATAGAAGATGAAATAAAATATAGCCAGAGAATGCCCTTGTGACTACCCAAACTATGAAACACTTTATTCTATAAATACTGACAATTTCTCCCTGTCACTTCAAAATGCAAACTTAATGAAAGAGGCTTTGAAGAATGTTCTCCGACTTCGGATGTATGTCTGACTATCTGTAGGTATGAACTTTTGGAGTTTCACTGACTAATCAAATAACTGACATTTATCTTCAACTCCACTCTTTTGGACAAGAAATAATAAGCAGCTCATGCCACTTCTGCTAGTTTTTCCTATCAGTTTCTTCTTTACAGTTTTCTGAACTACACGAATAGAATTCATTCTAAGAGACATTTTTATTTACTTCTAAATCCACTTAAGAAAAGGCAAATTGCAATGTGCTGTCAGTCTTCAGGATTCGGCAGTTTAAAATAACACCCGAAGGTCACTGCAGACACGCTGCTACTACCCTCTCCCCAGTCCCAGCCAGTGCCGTCTGTGCCACCGAGCAGAGCCGCCGGCTGACGCCCCGGCACCCAACGCGCCCGAGCGTTCGAGATTTCTTTTACCGTAGAAGCCGGAGTTCAGCCAATAAAGTTGGGTTCTGCTGGGCTTTCTCAGGGGTGGGTTGAGAGGCTTGTTCATGTTCCAGCCTGAGACGCTGAATTTCTTGGAGTATCTCTCTGTAGAAATGACAGAAGGAAGATTAAAGAGGAAAAAGGTCAGTCTCTGCACTGCTCTTAAATACTGGTACAGCCCTTCAAGCACTCTTTCTGTCAGTCTCCGGCCTAAGTACAGCAATTTTGTTCATGTATGACTGGCACAGATTCAAAACCAAGACAGGTAAGTTAGCGCAGTCCTAGAACTGCTGTAACGCACACAGAAAATTTATTACTCAATAAGAAGTATGAAATCACTTATGTGCCATATAGACTCATAGAACCATTAAGATGCTGATGTCTCTCCAAAACCTTTCAGGCAGAATGGGCTCACAGACTGTTCTAAGAGGAAAAAAGCTGCATTTTCAGCATAATCTGCATTGCACATGCCTTAGGAAGGGCTCTGAAGCGGCACCGCCAGCATCCGCAGCCGTGCTGGCACCAGTTAGCTTCCCACTCACCTTTCCAAGGGCTTCTGGCAGGTCAGCAGGAATAAGGAAAATAACAGCTCATAGCCACAGAGACAAACTCACGAGGTCTCACAAAGGGAAGGCGATGAGCCAGCAGCCCAATTAAGGCCGCCGTGTTCTGCGTAGCTGGAGGCGAGGGAACGTGGCACTGACGGCCAAGGACTCACTTATTAAAATGGAAACAAAATCCTTCTGAGAGTGAAGATTATAATCTCTAATTCTCCCCCTCTGCTCTTTTTTAAAACTACTGAGCTGCTCTCCTTGCAAAGTTTCATACCAGTGCTGATTGAGATCTCCCTTATCTGCCATCTCGACGAATAATTTCAAATACCTGCAAGGTCTCTCGGTAGCGTTATTGAAGCTACGATGGTGCAAGGATCGAGCTGTTCCCGTGCTCTCCAGGAACTGGTTCTCCTCCAAACTAACCTTAAGAAGTATTTTTACCTGCTGTGCTGAGGGTGCCTTGGCAAGGGGCCGTGCAGGCAGCAAGCTCACGCACGCCAGCTGAGGCGCAGCTGGAGCACAGGGAGACCCGAGCACAGCTACAAGGAGAGCACATCATCGGGCACCCGGAGAGGCTCCATAGGTGCCTATGCCATACAGCACATGGGGTCTGCAGCTGCTCAACGGCTTGCTCTTTAGAGCTGCACCCTCTTCGTTTCTCTTCGCCAGAGAAACATGAACTCAAAAGGTGGGTGATGAAGAAGCAGGTAAGGGCAAATGCAATATTATGATAAAACCAGAGCGATCTCTCTTTAACAGTCCCCCTGGAGCAAGAAGAATCATTGAACCATGGAATGGTTTGGGTGGGAAGGGACCTTTCCAGGTCATGTAGTCCAACCCCCTGCCATGAGCAGGGACATCTCCAACCAGACCAGGTTGCTCAGAGCCCCGTCCAACCTGACCTGGAATGTTTCCAGGGATGGGGCATCTACCACCTCTCTGGGCAACCTGGGCCAGGGTTTCGCCACCCTCAGCGTGAACAATTTCTTCCTTCCATCTAGTCTGAATCTCCCCTCTTTTAGCTTAAAACCATTCCCCCTTGTCCTGTCGCTACAGGTCCTACCAAAAAGTCTCTCCCCATCTTTCCTACAAGCCCCCTTTAAGTACTGAAAGGCCGCAGGAAGGTCTCCCCGGAGCCTTCTCTTCTCCAGGCTGAGCAACCCCATCTCTCCCAGCCTGTCCTCACAGCAGAGCTGTTCCAGCCCTCTGACCATCCCCGTGGCCTCCTCTGGACCCGCTCCAACAGGTCCATGTCTTCCCTGTGCTGGGGACCCCAGAGCTGGACGCAGTGCTCCAGGGGGGTCTCACCAGAGCGGTGTCGAGGGGCAGAACCCCCTCCCTCGACCTGCTGGCCACGCTGCTGGGGATGCAGCCCAGGATGCGGTTGGCTTTCTGGGCTGCGAGTGCTCATTGCTGGCTCATGTCCAGAAGAAGGAAACCATCTCCTACAGCCCATCTCCTATTTCTTCCAGGCATCCTAGTTTCTTCAGTCTTTTTTGTCTTCCAGCACAAGGAAAAAACCCACCCGTTCTTCTCAAGCTGAATTTACCCACCCCAGCCTTCCAACCTCCTAACTCACTACATCGCAGCCAATTTATTTTCCTGCTGCCACCTGAGCGGCTTACCCCGCTGCGAGAAGTTTGCTGGGTTTGCAGATAGCAATACAAGACAGCGCTGCGCTCCTGACGCTCAGCGTCAGTTAAGATGATTTTAAGAAGCTCAGAGAAGAAGCTCAACCTACTCCCTGGGGAAGAAGGGCACCGCAGCTGCATCCGCACTGAGCTAATTGGTTGATGAGGCAGCTACACCTTTCAACAAAAGATCTAGGAAAACAATCTGGTTAATAAAACACAAAAGGTTAAAAACAACAAAGCACAAGGACTGAAGGCTTTTATCCCCTCAAACGTTCTCCCCAAAACAATACTGATCAAAGCTTGCTTTTTACCTGTTTTTGTTTTCCAGCTCCGCTATCAGCTGTCTTTGTTGTTTATTGGCATCAAAGCTGAAACCCAGGTCTGTTGGTGGGCGAGGCTGGTGGATGAGGAACAGAGAAAAATTAGACAAGCTATTCATTACCTGTTACCACATATGACACGGTTTGGATCCGGCCCCGTACTTCCTGAACGCCATGGTACGATACTCACAGCCCAGGCTGCAAAACTGCGAACACAGCTGTGCTGAGATGGGCTACGGGGGCACATCGCGATGCGGTTTTACAGCTGCCTTGGTCTGATCTCAGAGCGGGTGGCTGCTGAAAGGGTGACCTGGCTCATGGTCCTCACTATGCGTCTGAAGAATTGTACTGGCCTTTTTTTTAAAAGACCGTCAGAAAAAAGCCCCATCATACCTATCTGTTCCTAAAGCACCGACAGGCTTCCCTGGGAAGAGATGCAGTTATACCTTTATCATAAAGTCTTTTAGTGAAACATTGACCTTCCCATACGTCAGCTAGTGAAAAAAAGTTAGAATAACTTACAGCTTATGAACAGGATTATTCACAGACATTTAATTTAAGCATGGTCCCTGCCTCTGGAAAACCTAATTCTTCTCAACGCCTCAAAAGCATCAATTGAAGGGAGACTGATGAATAAACGCGTTTTCCCAGTGAGTGCTGACCTTTGTGATCCTTGTGTTTGGCACTTTTCACCAGCAATCTTCACCACTACTGAGAAAAGGACCAGGCAATTAAACAAGACTCTGTAGTGTCTGGGAGAACCTGTTGGCAGCTGGGCTGGATGGTGAAGAAGACAGTTATATGGACCAAGGAGAGAGAGAAAAATTACAGGGTCTTGTACTGGTTCAGTGCATTGTTCCAGCAGAATCCTAAGATGCTGCTTAGGAGGTCTCGTACAACTCAGAACTATCTTTCTGGCCATCAGACACAAGAAGTTGTCCACTCGGAGCTGGGGAGATGTCTTTTATCTCCCTGGCTAAGAAATGCCTGAGGAACGAGGTGGTATGTAGGGTCCGCTTCTAACAGCAGGTCATTACAGAATGGTTGAGGTTGAAGGGACGCTGGAGGTCATCGGCTCAAGCAGGGCCACCCAGAGCTGGTTGTCCAGCACCGTGTCCAGACGGCTTCTGAGTATCTCCAAGGTGGGAGACTCCACAACCTCCCAGGGCAACCTGTGCCAGTGCTCGGGCACCCCCACATTGAGCAGTGTTTCCCGGTGCTCAGAGGGACCCCCCCGGGGTCCAGTCTGTGCCCGTCGCCCCTGGTCCTGGCACTGGGCACCGCTGGGAAGAGCCGGGCTCCGTCCTCTTGGCACCCTCCCTGCAGGTATTTACAGACATGGCTCAATCCCCCCGAGCCCTCTCTGCTCCCGGCGGAGCAGTGCCAGCTCCCTCAGCCTCTCCTCGCAGCAGAGATGCTCCAGTCCCCAAATTCGATTTCCTTATTCTGGCAGTCGTTGGGTCCTATGCAGAGAGGTTGTGTTCATGTTGGCAGCACAGATGATTACGGCGATGGTGCCTCTGCCTCTCACCGCGTCCTTGAGAAATGGGGTGTCTTCTGACACAGCAGAGCACTTCTGTGCTCTGCTTTTACTTCTTTGTTTTCATCTGATCTCAAGATTGCACAGATTTTTACCGCAACGTTTTCAGATTGGGATCCTGGTTTGAGCAGACACTTTCACAACCATTTTCGGAAACTATTTGGGTAGAAAAACAGAAGTCGGATGGAAGAGCTTGGTATCTATCCACCAGTGCTCCTGGAGACAGGGTGGAGAGTGAAGGATCCAGGACGAAGGGGATGGACACCACTAGGGTTTCAGTTTTGTTTCTCTGTGGGCATCTAGAGCCAACCCTGACTGGATTTAGGCTTGAAGTGCAGATAGCGCTTCTCTTCTTTGGGCAAAACCCACATGGTGGGTGGGTTTTCACGTGGCAAAAGAGCCTTGCTTGACGGACAGACCTATAAGCCGGTCTTCTGTGTCCTCCTGGGTGATCTGATGGCCACTTCAGGAGTCTCCTAATGATGTGGAAATTTCCTGTGTAAAAACTGCTTGGTAAGGCTGGTCCCAGGCAAGAAGAAACAAAACAGCTTGGGAGTTAAAATGAACAGTGTGGAAAATAAAAATAAATCAGCCCAGAAACTGAAGTGCAGAAATACTCCTCATTGCAGAAGGGTCAGAAAACTCCCCCTCTTCCCCCAGGCAGTGGGGAGGAGCTGACGGCGCAGGGTGGGCTCTGCTCTCACACTGAGGAACAGGGCTGGTGTGGGCGAGGAGCTGGGACGGACCTGCTGATACAGCCGGGACAAAACCCCATCTCGCATCGCATCGCATCGCATCGCATCGCATCGCATCGCATCGCATCGCATCACATCGCATCGCATCGCATCGCATCTCACCTCGACGTTTGGGGTAGGTGCACAGCGTAGGCAGCAGCAGTGCCACCACTCTTTCCATCTTGGGGTGACCTGAACAGTCTTGGTGTAAATAACGCTGATATGACCTACTGGTTCCCCTGAAACAGTGCGTCACAAAGCCGACGCCCCATGGTCTTTCCCTGCATGCTGGTACAATCAGCTACGAGGACAAGTGGAGGTGACATGTTTTGCCTGCAGCCTCAGGAGCTTCTTGAGGCTCTGGGGCTCCATCCAAAGCACATGAACCTTTGTTCCGCTGTGAAGTAGGGCTGTGCTTATATAAACAGAATCTTGTCCTTAATCCCTTTCTTCAGAAATCCTGTCCAAAGCCTGAAATCATCCCCACGACCTAAAGTACTTGAGCCCTCAGGAGCAAAGACAACGCTGCAGAGAACTTAGAGGAGACACATCCCTCATGCTGCTCTCTTTCAAACTCTGCTAGTCAAAAGGTCTTTTGGAAACTGTACAGTGGCTATTTTGTATGGCAATTCAATGTTCTCTTATTTGTTCTATTGCTTCCAAGAGTCCATTTAATTTTTTATCGTAACTCAGAATCACAGAGATGTTGGGGCTGGAAAGGACCTTTTGAGATGCTCTAATCCAAAACCCCTGCTCAAAGCAATGTCAGCTACAGCGGGTTGCTCAGGACATTGGCCAGCTGAGTTCTGAATACCTCCAAGGATGAAGAGTCCACAACCTGCTGGGGCGACCTGTTCCAGTGTTCGAGCACTTACACCATAAGGTTTTTTCTTTTGTTTAAATGGAAGCGAGCTAGCGCCCACTGCCTCTTGTTCTGTCACGGCACCACTTTAGAGAGTCTGGCTCCATCGTCTTACTTGCAACCATCATATATTAATACACAAAAAGACCCCCCCCGCCCTGAGTCTTCTCAAGGCTAAACGAGCCCAGAAAAAAAATTCAGGCTGCTGATTCTCCACCAACATCTAAACCTTCCAGGTTCTTCAAGTCAAAAGGCACCTGATGCTCAGCCTGAAAGTCTGCAAAGGGGATGCCTACGCTGGCGAAATAAAAAGGCACCAGGCAGAGGCACTGGAATTTGATCGCCCATATTGTTAGATATTTAGTATGGCCCCTGCCTTATTTTTAGCCCAGACTAACCAGCTCTCTCAAGCAATTCTCAGCATGGTTTGGGATTTACCCTAAGCCGAGAACTATCTGCAGCAGGTGTTTGTATGCAGCTGCCCTGTTTGGAGGGTGAGAGCGCTCATTGTTATAGAAGTGGGCGCCAGAGGTTTTTAATGACTACTATACACAAAGCCTAAGTGTATCATACACCCAGCTATTGAGAAATAGCACTTATCTCTCACCTCATCTACACTACAACATGGACTCAGGAGGTGTCTAAACTCTTGGTTATTCAAAAGTGTGTCGAAGAGTCACCTGAGACAGCGTTGAGCCTGCTGAAAATACGAGAGGCATGTGTCTTATTGCTACTGCACTTGTCCAGAAAATATCTGACACCAGTTCTAGATATATCTGACCTTGAATGGGAAATAAGGCACAGCTGCTGTGCCACATTCCCCAACAAACAGGCGTCCTGGGAGGCAGCGGGCTCCGTCCCCCCTGCCACAGCCCAGCCGCAGGCAGCAGAGCAAGATGCAGTGGTGGTCAGGAGGCAGCCCTGGGATTCTGGTCCGCGCTCTCTGGGTTAGGTTTTATTAAAAACAAACAACGGGGGTCTAGTATTAAAAAATATTAACTGCCCAGGACATGGAATTTACAGCCTTGGGGTCAAAACTCAGATTAGAAGAGAGAGAACAGACTGAAGACAACATAGACAGATGTTTCGAGTAGCCGGGGCATGAGGAAATTCATCAGAGTACTTACTCAGATCCCGGTACTTAAAGAAACCTGAGGCAATCTCAGAGCTTTTGTGTTCAGCTCTGAAAGCACTAAGTTTTATAAGGTGACGCTCCTGACGCTCAGAGAGGCTATCGATAAAGCTTAACACCTAGAAACAATGTAAGAAGGAGCTAACAACTATAGACCAGTCAGCTTAACCTCAGTTCTTGGGGGAAAACCCCACAAAATAAAACCACTTGTAAATACACAGCAGATAGATAGGCTAAGTAATAGTCTACATGGAGATTTTAAGAACAAATCATGTCAAAGCAAACTACTTCCCTTCCACAGCAAAAAAAATCCTATGTATAGGAGAGAAACTATTAACACAAGAGACTTCAACCTCAGCAATGCTTTTGACATCCTCTTGTGGGGTTTTACAGCTTTTCTCTTAGTTTTAGTTCCATCCAGTATTTTCACTAATATAATGGATGATGGAATAAAGTATTTACTTCTTAGATCTGCAGACTGTATCGCACTGTGGAGAGCTCCTACTGCTTTATAGGACAAGATAAAATATGAAGTATACTAAAATACAAAATTATTTGAGAAATTGGAGAAATGGTTTGAAAAAATAGGTTGCACTCTCTTAAGACAAGTGCAAACTCTCATATTTACTTTCGACGTGTCAACTACATAAACACCCAATGGACGAGGCAGCAGTTCTGCAAAAACGGATTTGCAGCTGAGTGTAGTTCACAACCCAAACATGAGTCAATAACCTCACGCTGAGGCTCTAAAGATATTAGTGATTGTCACTATTTTCAGGCTTATGAACTAGATACTTAGTTATTTGAATCAACAACTTCCCATCTCTTCTGATTTGACTGAAGGAATTTTATCCTTTATCCTTCAAAGCCCCAAAAATCTGACTCCCAGACACCTTTCTGCTCCCATCACCTCTCAAGCTCCTTGATTAGGTTTTCTCTATCGCTCTTCCTTTTTTCTTTTATCATTCTTGTTACCAGTCTTCATTCATATCGCTTTATAAACCTCTACAGACCTGTGAGAAAAAACAGTATTTCACAGAAACTAATGAACTAACTGACCATTGCAGCCTCAGTAACAAGGAAGTGAGATTAACCAAGAACTTGGATTTTCTTCTTCTTCAGTTCTTTGGTTGATGGGAAGAAGTCTTTGTGTTTACGTTGCAATTTCTGGTGGCTTTTCTAGGAGCTCAAACATTGCATTTATTTAAAACTGTTTTTTTCTCCAACTACAACAGCCGGGTAGTGTTATGCAGCACAATTGTGCAGCATTTGTACAAAATCTGACATTCTGCCCACAAACCCACACCTGAGTTCCAAGCACCTAGCGTGCTGGGCATCTGTACTCACTTCTCACGAATGGGGAGTCATTTAAGTAACTGAAAATTTCTTATCAGTTACTTTGCTCACAGGATCAGTAACCTTAATCTTTCCTTGATTGATCGTTGATCAATAATCCCCCAAGTTCCTTTACAACCTAGCCGTGAGATGCAACTATTTTCTCTGTGACAGGCAAGTATCTTGTAGCCTGTGTAAAAATACAACATCATAAGGAAAGAGTTTACAATGGACACTTGGATTTGAAAAAGGTTGTCACTACCTTTCTCAAGCCTAGATGATTGCAGGCTGTTCTATGGCGTAGACAATTTAACGAACCCTGGTTCATCCTTTGCAGCGATCTCAGGATGCCCTTACTCTTCTGAAAACATCAGATTTCATGGGTGAGAGGAGGTATTACTCGGGGTCAGGATTCTGAAGAATGACTGAGAAGCTGGTGGACACGGTGTGGGACCTGTTACTGATCTAAGGGAGTCAAATGAAATCCATATGGGTCTCGCATTACCTCCTGTGGACGTGAGTATTTCAAATGCATCTTCTAAATATGACGATTAGGAGATAATTATAAAGTATGAGGTATTGTTCAAACGTGCAAATACCATTCTCGGCTTCAGACTGGTCATTGGTAGGAGAGCCCATATTTCTTTAGTGAAGGAACTCCTCTGGAACACATGGAAGGAAACCTAACTGCAGTCGTGGCTCTCATTTCTGCCCAGCATTTTATTAACACCAAGTTCTTACTGTCATCGCCTTTGGAAGAGTTTTGGGTGTATGGTATAGGATTGCGATGGCGAATGCTATTCTTCTCGTAAATCCAGGGAGACAGAATTCCTTAGAGCATTTGCATGTTACTATTTACTTTGATGAGAGATACCTGTCCGCTCTGTAAAGTTATATGTGGTTCTTAAAACCTCTGCACTTAAAAATACTCATTTACTAGTCAGCACTCTTGTGTTTGCACTCCATCTTACTGGACAGGTATGAACGACTTGTGTCTTCCAAGATTTATTACTGTAATTCCTTTCTTTAAAAAGCCTAGCAGGTTCAGCTCCCTACCTGCTCAGCCGCACTGAACACCAGCAATGTATCCCCTGTCTACTCAACTCTTGCAAAGGCTTTCTACTACAGGGCGCAAAGACCTGGTGGGAGTCACCAGCGTAAGATGTAAGGCCTTCAAAATTACTACAAAAAAACCCCCAAACCCCATTTTTGCATGTGCATGAGAAAATGAACAGAGTTTATACTATTTCATCCTCTGTAGCTTTCCTTCTCAGTAAGGAGTAAATATCTCAGGAAGAGAACAGTCCCAACTATTACGGCATAGAAGCAATGTGGAGATCTTTTCTTGGCCCTTTTGGATGCAGCTCCCAACCTTCTGACAATAACGTAGTACGACCAAACCCCAAAGCATTACAGGTCCCTACAGAAACAACCTATAGAGTTTATCCAGGGTAAAAGGACTTTGAAGTATGGTGAAGCTTGAAAAGAAAAGAGACTTTTTGACAGTGAATTGGAACACAGGTCTCTCATTTTATACCAAACAGCAGCAAGACCAAAGCTGAAGCTTTTCGAGCTGAGGACTAACATTTTAAAAGTTAAAATGTTAAAAAAAGTTTAAAAGCTAAGCAAATGCTCCAACACAGCTGAAGGTACAACTACCATTGTCTTCTGCTTTCCTGGTGCTCAGCAGGAATGCCTGAAGCCTCAACAGTTCTGAGAAGATCATCCAAATGGCAAGCCCCATTTTCTCTCAGCAAGAGAATTTGTAAGAAGATGATCACAAAATCTACTTAAAATCCTTAATATCACATATGAACAGTAAAACCTTCTAGCACTGTAATTTAGTTTTCCTATGAATAGGCCCCTAAACTTGAGCGAGTGACATGCTGGAACTTCAAGTCATAGAATCATAGGATATCTCAAGTTGGAAGGGACCCGTAAGGATCATCGAGTCCAACTCCCTGTTGGACTCGTATTTGTAATAAGGAGCATTCAGACCTCATCTACAGCATACCTTTTTTGGGTGACAGAAGAGGATTTAATGAGTGTTTAATCAAGCCCCAAAAAGCCAGTTTCGCAAGCCGCTGCACTCCTCCATCACCCTGATTTGGAAGATACTGTCAAAGAACAGTGAAGCTTGAGTCTCATGGGCATCAGATTCCAGGTTCCTTGGTGCAAGGACCTCACGGTGTCATGCAAAGTCTGAACCAGTACTTCACCTACCCATCACTGTGGTATCACAGTGTTCTTTATGATCAACAGACAAAGAAGAAGGGAAACAAATAACAAAAAATGGTTTATATAACTGGTGTATCCATGAGAAGAAGAAATGATCCAAGAACCAAGCTGCAGATTTATCCTGTGAAGATATACAACAGGAAATCTGGTTTACTTGTTTTTTCTTTATTAAAAAAATATTTATTAAATAATGCCTAAAGCCTGAAAGAAAAGTTACATGAAGGGAATATTACAAACATTATTTAGGTTGTAGGGAGCTTTAATGAGATGAGATGATGATAGGCTTTTAGCAGCGCTTAATGTTGAGGGAAGAGGAGCAACCACACACTGTTTTCAAAAAAGAGCAACATGGGCAAGAACCTAATTATCGTAACTCAACCACATAACTCAACCTAATTACCCACTCATCCATAATTGTGTATTATCTCATATTTATTAGGTGCTCATAATCACCCCTTCTCTTAAAAGGCTGAAGATGAGCCAGCAGTGTGCCCAGGTGGCCAAGGCGGCCAACGGCATCCTGGCCTGTATCAGAAATGGTGTGGCCAGCAGGAGTAGGGAGGGGATCGTGTCCCTGTACTCGGCGCTGGTGAGGCCGCACCTCGAATGCTGTGTTCAGTTTTGGGCCTCTCACTCCAAGAAGGACATTGAGGTGCTGGAGCGTGTCCAGAGAAGGGCGATGGAGATGGTGAGGGGTCTGGAGCACAAGTCTGATGAGGAGCGGCTGAGGGAGCTGGGGGTGTTCAGTCTGGAGAAGAGGAGGCTGAGGGGAGACCTCATCGCTCTCTACAATTCCCTGAAAGGGGGTTGTGGGGAGGTGGGTGTTGGTCTCTTCTCCCAAGTGACAAGCGACAGGACAAGAGGAAATGGCCTCAAGTTGCACCAGGGGAGGTTCAGGCTGGATATTAGGAAAAATGTCTTTCCTGAGAGAGTGGTGAAGCATTGGAAGAGGCTGCCCAGGGAGGTGGTGGAGTCACCATCACTGGAGGTGTTCAAGGAACGTGTGGATGTGGCACTGCGGGACATGGTTTAGTGGGCATGGTGGTGTTGGGTTGATGGTTGGACTTGATGATCTTACAGGTCTTTTCCAACCTTAGTGATTCTGTGACTCTGTGTGTGATTCTGTGAAGTATGCAGTCACCTTATAGGCAGGATTACCTATATTCAAGTAATAGGGCAGTATTGAGGCGGGATCTGATATGTATGTGCAAGGGATTTTGTAAGGGAAAGTAGGCAAGGGGGCCGGGGACACAGGAGATAATGCTCAGTCCTTGCTTTTATCAAAAGGATGATGCTTGCTAGCAAATACCAGGTTATTTCTTACCTCCGACTGATAATCTGAACAGATCAGCAGAGGGAGACAAACAGATGAAGTTGTGATCTCGAGAGCTGTGATTTAAATGAAGTTTGGTTTGCTCTCCATTAATTTCTTCACTTTATTCATCTAGTCACCTTCCGCTTTTCTCTCTTTTGCTTTTTAGCTAACCGCTCTAGCAGAGTCAGCCAACAGTTATTTTAACACACAGCACTCTGCTGTGACCAAACTGCCAGGCCAAGCATAGCCCCGAGCAACTTAAATTCAATAAAAGGGGTTTTTATCTTCTGAAGACTGGCTTGAAGAAAACAAGAGTAGCCCAGTCAGAGCTTGTTTGAGCGAACACAGACTAAGCTGCTGTCTGGCAGTGCGTAATTGCGCTGGTTGCATGCCATCAGCCTCTCCTGCACTACTGAGCAACTCACATGTATCAAGTGACAAATGATGCATTCTCCTTTCTTCTCCTCCCTCCCCATTTATTTTTCTTCTTTAAGAAGAAACAGACTTGGATTTCAAGAATTAACTCTGAGATCTGCCTCAAATTATTTTGTCCCCGTAAGACATCAAGCAAAGGCATTTCCCCTAAAAATGTCAATGGAATCTATTTGCAGTCATATGGCGAGTGACATTTATTATAGTAACAAGCCTGCAGAAGGCAGTTCTAACATTTTATCTAATTTGAGAAAAAGCAGAAACTGATGGACTGAGTCAGATCCGTTGCCACATAATCCAATGTGCAATTTCCAGCAGTGACCACTGCCAACTACTTCAAAGAAAAAGAGTAAGAAGCTTTGCATTAGGCTGTTGTGGTATGAGCAGCCTGTACCTGGGATCCTCTTAATTTCTAGCAGTTAGAGCACGTTAAAAAATAAAGCACATTACATCTGAGAGGTAGGGCTGGAGAGGACATCAAGAAATAATTTTGTTCATATCAACCTCTCTCAAGTACTCTCAGCAGATACTGGTCTATCTTCGTTTTAAAATCTCCATTGACAAATATTCCGTAACTCCTTTATGGTGGTTTGTTTCCATTCTCCACTTTCATTAAGGTCCAGATTCACAGAAAAATAAAGGTGGGAGGAACCTCTGGTGGTTTCTGGTCCATGCGCCGCTCAAAGCAAGGCCAATTCACAGCAGTTTGCTCACGAACTTGTCCAGTTGAGCTCTGAATGTCTCCAAGGAGGGAGATTCCAGCTCTTCTCTGGACAACCTCTTGGACAACAATATTTGACCATTATCATGGAGAAAAAGTTTTTCTTAGTATATAGTTGGAATTTCCCTTCTTGCAACTTCGGCCCATTTCTGTTGCTTCTTGTCCTTTCACTGTGCACCTCCGTGGTGGGCTGACCTTGGCTGGCCGACAGGTCCCCATAGGCCTGGCTCATCAGGTAGCTGCAGGCAGCAGTAAGATCCTCCTTTGCCTTCTCTTCTCCATCCAGCTTGTCTTATCTCACTTGGCATTTCCTCATCACTACCACCATCTAATCAGGGGGTCAGTATTTCTTTTCTATTATTCAGAATTTGGAATTTCAACCCACAAGGATTCTGCAGTTCTTTTCTTTTTCTGTGATATTTTTATGATGTTACACTGTGTATTTCCTTTATGTACAATACCATTCCCTTGCCTGCACATCCTACTGTATCATTCCCGTACCACTGCTAGCCTGGCCACCATATACTCAACGAGCACCTTTCTCCAACTGGATCTCTGAGACGTTTATTATATTGGGGTATTCATTTGATGTTCCCCATTTTAATTCCATATGGGAAGAAAAAATTGTTCTTTTGTTTTTTTTGGTTTTGAATTTCCCAGCCTCTAATTTACTCCTGTCTCTCTGTTTTAATGTTGTAAGAAGAGTATGTAAAACAGTGACTGTGGCTGATAAATCTCAGCTATTCCATTTCCCACCAACAGCGAATCCTCGGAAGCGAGCCCCGCAGACACGGCACGCCGTCCCAGAGCTCAGCGGGATGTTCCTCCACCAAGTTGCAATGGCCAACTTGGACACCAGTCATACAAAGCGCTGGCTAGGGAAAGGGGATCTCCTGTTGGCAAGAAATAATTAGAACCTGCCATGAAGCAGAACACTTTAAGCTCTGATTCCTTCAGAATACGAAAAATATATCCATTTCAGCTGATTAGTATTTCTGGACCGTGAATAAACAGTGGGCCCAGTCAATAACCTTTAGATTCCTTGCTGCTAAGCTTCGGTCGCAATGGAAACACACTATTATTACTCTTACATCCTTTCTCTACCACGCTGCAATCCCTGGCAGCACTTTGACACCTACCCAACGCTGTAACTTCTTTGGATGAAAAGAAAGCAGCAATTTGTCACAGGTCTTTGAAAAGTCTCAGCAAACTCTAAGTGCTGCTTTCTTTACATCCAAGTAAGTTGCTTCATTTTTGATCTCTTCCAGAACTCTGAAGTACACAGAAATGGGTTGAGGTGATTTACAGATTTTTAAACGATCAGGTTCTTTCAGAACCAATATTGTGACTCTTTAGTTTTCATAATACTTCCTTACCACTACCAGAAAAAGTCAAGTCATGAGTAAGAATTCTTCCATCTTCCAGAGTGAAACTGATTCAGCACTTACTGTCTCAACAACTTTAATTTTATATGAAGATTACATAGGAATCACCTTCTTTTCCATCTAAAGCGGAACGTTTGCACTGTATTGCTTTAACATTTCTACAAGAACATAGTCCTAGTGAACTTCAGAAATGCAAATATACCATTTGACAGAGATAACGGGAACTGACAGCTAAAAACATTAAAAAAGCATCATTCTTTTTTAATAAAATTTTACAAAAGGGAAACACCTATATGACAAAGTCAGACCATTGGCTGAACACACATTGAAGGAAATTATGAGGAGGCACAAGCCCACCCGTCTGGAAAGGACTTGAAGGTATTTACATGACAAATACGTAATGAAAAGGTGAATGAGGACACTGACGTTAAGATGCTTCTCTAGCCACGCTAACATGGGGCAGGACACACACTCTGCCATGGCGGTAAGACGCTTAGGAGAGGCCGTTGCTACCGCTGGAGGTTGTGGAAGACAAGGGCCATATCTGAACCGGCATATGGATAACAGTATGTTTTGCAAGAGCGATCACGTAGGGCAGCAACGAGGGAGAGACGTTGGGGCAGCCCGTTACAGCGGGCCTAAGGGCGGGCACCTCCGATAGGCAGGATGAGTAGCCAGGATTTTGAGTACGCGCTAAGCCAAGCTGCCTCTAAGCAGCACTTTCGGTGGTGATGTTGTGAAATGGTGGCCGCAGTTGGAGGGAGGTCCACCGCTGCTCAGTAACGGGGAAGACTGTTCCTGCAAACACCGCTCTCCTTTCGTAGGGATAAACCAGCAAAGACAGGTATCTCCCCACCCAGCTAGACTGCAATTATTCTATGGAATATGCAGTAAAGTCTTAATTGCCATGATCTCCTATAGCAATTTTCTGTTAAAGCAGTATTTATCTTTACCGATCTAAAATTGGTTGGGTGCTTCCTCTAGTTTCTTCTATTATAAGAGACTGCAAACATAAAAGATACCTTCCTTTCCCTCTCTCTGGCTCCTTCCCTCCGGAGTAAATACATTCCATAATGTTTGTTCAGCGATCTGTTTTCCTGAGATATCTACGTATCTATCTCTTCGCTAGACTAAGTAGGACTAATCTGCTTATTCTCTTGTCTCCTCTGACCTCATTTCTAATAATTTGTGTTGTCGTTTCCCGTTTCCCTGCTCTTCCCCCGCTGCCTGAGAAGGCAGCATTTCTGCTGAAAATGAAGAAAGCGTACTGCTCTTTCGCATCAGCTGAATAAACAAAAGACGACAATTTCACGCAGCTATTAGCATTGAGCTACTAATTAGGCTCTGAAAAACACCTTCCATATTCCACGGTCGGTAAAGAGGGATGAATATTCACTTACTGCATTTCCAGCTTCGGCAGCCAGCCGGGCGGCGTATCTGGCAATCAGCCTGTGCTCCTCGTCCAGCCTGCCGGGGCTGTCCAGGACACTGCCGGGGAAAAGCCAAAACACCCCGTCAATATCCGACGCCTCTAGATGTTACTCATAGCGGGGGACGACAGAGAAAAGGATGTATTATTGCAGGGAGACAGTGATGGGAAATAAGAGAGTCACACTGGAAATTATCTAGATCATTCCCTTTTTCATTCCGCTTCCAAAGGGGGGACTGCTCTCAAGACTTTCTGCCTGGTAGCATTTTCTCCAGCATTCACATATTCCAGTTTTAAATGATTAAAGTAATTTGTTTTCAACGATTCATAAATACGTAACATTAGGAACAAATTTCATTTGCTTCTGAGGAGCTTTTCTGCAAGCCCTGTTGGTTTACTCAAGGCAAAAAGGGGCAAACAGCTGAATGACGAAGGAGAAAAGCTTTGTCCTCAGATGTAGGATGACAAGTGTCGAAGTCAGGATGATTTCCAGGAGGAAGAGCGGGGGGAAACCATGCTGACCTGAGAAGAATGGACTCTGCCACTGAACAACCTCAACTTAAAAGCAAACAGTACTTTGTAAGTCAGCCTGACGTACGCCTGACTTACCACCACCTTACAACACCCAAACGTACAAAACGTGGTAATTTGAGACTTGGTCCCTCACACCTCAGCTAGCAGAGGATGAAACAGGTCCAGCTGCCTCGTGTTGCCTCATGCAGACGGGCTGTAGCTGTCTTGGAAATGTTGCTGAGAGAGGCATTAGAAAATATTTCCAATCATCCTCAGCAACAGTGGCAGCAGCGTGGGGTGACGGAAGAAAGGTTTGAAAGAGGAAAAGTAGAGACAGCAAATGGGACAGAACCCCAAGATTTGGAAGCGAAAGCAGCACCTGGATCTTTCTCACATTTAAGACGAGCATCATCCCCTCTGTGCACGTTAATTGTTAACATGATTAACCCAGCCTGGTAACCCAGTCAGTGCCGAGAGTGCCGCCTCAGCTTCTACTATTCACAAATAATTGTCTTTTTGGCGATAAACACACAGGGGGACAAACGATAACTTTCAGGTTGTATTAATTGAAACTGGTCAACGTTAAGATCTATTACCAGCTCGGTTTCGGTGGCACAGTGGCCTTGCCACAAAGAATCAGCAGGGGAAAGCCAAATGAAAGAGCAACTTTTTAAGTCAACATCCAACCGAACTATTCAACGGTCGCTTGTTGTCTTACTGCTGCACAAAGACTTCTCATCACAGCCCCCCTTTAAAAGGGAAGCCACCGAATTGATTGTATAAACCAAACCATTATTAACTGAAAACAACCAGGATTAATGTGGAAATGAGCGATGTGCTTCATGTTGCAACGCAGCCTTCCTAACGCTACCCTTGCTGTTTCGCGCGGGATTCACGAATACCGCGCTGGCTGCCGCGGATAGCGCCGCGCTGTACCCGTACGCGCTCACAGCGAGGCTCGGGGTCAGAGCCGCGCCACAGACAGCAGCAAAGAGACACACACCTGGAGCGCAGCAGAAGCTCCTTTCAGTCCACATTACCATTCACAAGATCATTTACATTTCTTTAAGCTTAATTTCGCAGATTTATGTTTACCTTCTTTAAAGAACCAAATTCATATTGCATACTTTATATTTATTTGAAAATGCAGACTTAATTTCTTTTTTGTAACGCCGAATTTAACAACTTCATCTCTTTTAAGACTCTGAAAGTCTGCCAGATGACGTGTTTGAGATGACGTAGAAACATTGGACTGAATTTAATAGACATACGACTACCATTTACACAGATGGGTCTACGATGAGTATAAATTGCACTATTATGCCTCTGCGTTGGACCTGCTGGATTAAGACCTGAAGATATTCGACTAAACAGTGCAAAGGAAGGAGCTGGCGAAAGGTGAGCTAAAACAGTGGGAAAAGGGATTTAAGAGGAGAAAAACCAGACCCTTTACACTAGGCTTGATGAACTTCTCGCACGCCTTCATGCCAATTAATTCTCTGATTTTTTTTGTTGTTGAAGGAGAACAATCTTTCCCATTCCACTTTCTGAATTTGATATTGTTTTTCTTTAGCTCTCCTCTGTGATTTTGTCTGTACGAGTTTTTTTTCTGCTTTTAAAGGAATGCAGATCGTTCCATCCCTTCTACCCTTTCCGTAATCTGGTTATCTCCTAATACCTGTCCCAGCTCCTGGAACTATTACATCTTCTTATCTAAGTGAATTAGAAAATAGTTATTGGCAATTTCTTACCTTCTTGAAGAAAACATGTAATTTTAAAAAAAAAAAAAATCCTTTTGCATTTGCTTTTAGAAAGATTTTTACAGCCAGAGAGGAAGTGGAGTTCAAGCACATCTCCTGACCCTCCTGCGTGTGTTCTTTGATGTAAACCACAGTTTGAACAAGTGAAAGCAGGAGGCACCACCGCACCCTACGGCTGTCGGACTAACAGAGAGGGCATTAAACACAGCCTGCAAAACACCACAGAATTCTTTACATGGCTTCACAAAGCAGAACTCACTTCTTTGCAGTTTTAACTTCTGTGGAGGCACTGCAAAGGATTCTTGCCCTGAAACCCCTTCCTTGAGAGGAGTCCTGCGGAGCTCCCTGTCCTTTGGGACAGCAGCAGCACTGCAGGTTGTGAACCTTCCCCCTGCCTAAACGAGTCCCACGGGTGTCCCACGGGGATCCAGTGCTGCCTGTGCGGAAAGGTCCCGGGGCGGCAGCCAGCACGCCAACTAGAGGACAGCAGCTCAAGAAGAAGAGGAAAGGCAGCAAAGGGGAAGAATAAGCCTGGCTTAAGGCCAGCGCTCAGAAGGGAGGAGGGTACGTGAGCGAGAGTTCAGAGATTTTCACAGCAGCAGAATTCTGGAAAGGTAGGAGTACAGATTTCCCTATCTCAAAAATACTGCGCCAGGTGGTTTGCTCTGTTTTGACAACGTGGTGCCACTTATACGGCACCGATTAGTCGATCCGAGAGCTCTCCAACTTCTTCTTTTGGAGATGCAGGGGATAGCTGGCACACGGACAACACAGATGGAAAGGTCTGACCAGGGGAGGCATTGACATGCACGAGGAAGCGTCATCCTTGGGACACCCCCGGTCTGTCGCAGAGGCACTGAGACAATGAGACAGAATCAAACTGGTTGGAGCCACAGAACATGAGCACCCCGAGGGGAGACAGGGAGGCTGAAGCGATGCTGATTCTTAGGTCTCAAGGGAAATGTTTGAGACAATGCGATAAACGCATACAGGAGGTATTGCTTCTGCAGTCACTTTGATCTGACCCAAATGTCCGCAGGCACCGAAAGGGATGTTCGCAGCCTCTGCCCTCCACTGCTGCGCTGGCAGTAGTCTCGGGGCAACGGGATGAGCCAGCGAAGGAAATTGAATTGGCTTGGGACTGGCCTGACAAAACAATGACTTGTTTTCTGCCAGGGCACTTCCCCGAGCCAGCTCAGCAGGTGGCTGCGGAAAGGCGGGAGGTGACACAAAGGCGAGAGCGGGTGCACCGGCAGGATGAACGGAGCGGGGGGAAAGGGGAAAAATCAGCACCCCGCACTTGGGTTGGCTTGAGGCTCTCATGACACCGTGCCCAGCAAAATGGGGGCAAACGCAGTGAAGGGAAAGCCGAGACGGCAGCGCCCTGTTGTCAAATACTAACACAACGATGAGCTTGGACAACCAAAGTATTGGTTAGGGATGGGCGATCAGTAAAGGATGCAAGAGAAGATACATCGTGGGGGGAGGTTTGAGATCTTAGGCTCCTTCCAAAACTGCTTAGGAATTCATGGTGCTGAGAAGTGGCAGAGGACAGCAAAAGAAGGCACGGCTTGTTCTTCCAGCACTGGCCTGAAGGGACACACGTCCCAGGTGTCAACTGATGGCGAGCCAAGAGTAAGGATCGCGGGGACAGAATATCTTTAAGGAAAGTGACTTTTTCCTTTCATTCTCCTTTAAAATCAGGAGTGCTGCAGACAATTGCAGTTTCAGAGAGTCAGGAATTTAAAGGAAACCAAATCAAACCAGCCAAGCAGCTAACCACCTATCCATCCCCCTGGACCAGCTGACCAAAAGTAAAACACATAAACCCTGTGGCCAGATGTCTTCTGCAGGAAATGCAGAATACATAATACATGAAAATAATGACACCCCAAGTAGGGCTACTTAATTTTTCTGGTGAAAAGTGGAGCTGAAGTAGGGGCTTCATGGGGACTGGGGAAAAGCAGGCTTGCTGAATGATGCGGAATGTAAGTTATGAATGCTGAGCTTAAGAAATACGTAACAAACAACTGTCCAAGCAAAAAGCACAACTCATCAGCTCCGTAAGCTTTCTAACTGTATGAGGTACAACTTGCTGCACTCTGCAGCTGTCTTTGCCTGCAGCACATCCTTTAGGGTGGGGATATTCTATTATTTCTTTGAAAAGCACTTAACCAATTTGGCTTGCTACCACAATAATACAGTAGGTAAAAAAAAGAAAAATGTATTATTATAAGATAAATGAAGTCCATTGAGCTCTGTTTGCTATATTCCTTATGTAGCTTGGGTGGACTTTTTGGTTGGAGGACATCAGTGAATTCAATAATTTTTAATATGATGAAAAATCTCAGGGATCCAGCCAGTCATGGCTTAAAGGCTCTCAAAGTTTGGCTGAAAGACATGAAAAGATGATGGGCGATAAAGAGCAAAGGTAAATGTCTGCAAAATCAGTGACTGGAAGTGGAAGAAATGTAAGTTCAAATTTGAAGTAGGGCTCTTTTTAAAAAGAGTCAGCACAATTAATCACAGGGACAGATTGTCAATGAAATGAGTGGCTTCTCCATCATGGTGTTCTCTGAAAGCTCCATCTTTAGAGAAAGAAGGTATTAGGTTCAGCACAGGCATGAATGGGGGGAATGGTTCTAAGCTAAAAGAGGGGATATTCAGACTATATGGAAGGAAGAAACTGTTCATGCTGAGGGTGGTGAAACCCTGGCCCAGGTTGCCCAGAGAGGTGGTAGATGCCCCATCCCTGGAAACATTCCAGGTCAGGTTGGACGGGGCTCTGAGCAACCTGGTCTGGTTGGAGATGTCCCTGCTCATGGCAGGGGGTTGGACTAGATGATCCTCAAAGGTCCCTTCCAGCCCAAACCATGCTGTGATTATGTGGATAGGATAGGATAGGATAGGATAGGATAGGATAGGATAGGATAGGATAGGATAGGATAGACTATTTCAGGTGGAAGGGACCTACAACAATCACCTAGCCCAACTGACCCATCACTTCAGAGCTGACCAGAAGTTAAAGCATATTATTAAGGGCATTGTCCAAATGCCTCTTAAATGTCCAAATTCCCGGACACTGGTGTGAGACGGGTGGGATGACAGAGAAGATGCTCTAATGGTCTCTTCTGGTCCCAAAGGCTACGCTGCCCTGGCAGGAGAGGGGCCGTGAGGGGCATCAGAACAGCAGATGGGCCAGAACAGCAGTCCTGCACCTTGTCTCCAACGGCAGCCAAGCGCAGATGCAAACAGAACAGAAGAGAGAAAGCCCGTGACGGCTATTAGAGGAAATGCTGTCTGTGAGTGAGATTTACTGTTATCTCGACCAGACAGAACCAGAGACGGTCTGCAAGGGCTGGCTGGAGTACCCCGAGGGTCGCCACACAGCCTGCCAAAAGCAGAAAGAGCTACTGTTACGTGAGATTTGGGGGGTGTGGGGTGAGGATCAAAAGAAGTGACAGTGCAGCACAGATTTCATCAGTCTCTCGTGCTGACTTGGAAGACGCTCCTATGCACAATGAAACCAGGACTTAAATTATTTTCTTCGGATTTGGCTCCTTCTAGGAGTACGCTGTTACTCTGGTAGCAGTACCAAGTGGTTTTTTAAATTTAAAGACCTAAAAGACTGTGAACCTCCCCTCCAAATGGTTGTGACATGGCAGCTATGAGCTACATACAGTATCTCAATCTGTCAAATATTCTTCAAGATGCACTCCTTTGTATCTCAAAATCCTACGATTACAGAAATTGACTGAAGGTGAGAGTCTTGAAATTCCTCGGTTTTTATTGTCTTGTGGACAATATTATGGGCTTTTGGTTCATAGCAGGTGATAGTAGACAACAGTGATTCACCACTGAGAAAAAAACCTGACTTTCCCCAGAGATCTAGACAGCCAGAATGCACTTCATCAATACAGCAGTGGAATGTGGATGTGGCACTGCGGGACATGGTTTAGTGGGCATGGTGGGGTTGGTTGATGGTTGGACTTGATGATCTTACAGGTCTTTTCCAAACGTAGTGATTCTGTGATTCCGAATGACAGAGTAATGAAACAGGACTCTAAAAATATTATTCAGAGGATGACAACATGGGTAGAGCAAGGCCTTTACATATAGCCTCCAGATCACTAAACCTCCTTTTCCTTTCCAGCACAGCTCTGTAAAGGCGTAATTTAATTAGGTCCAACAGCGGAATATGGAAAACCTCCCAGCTATGTCCTGTGATGAAATGGGAGAGCTGCGTTTTGGGGCTTTAGGGTGAAATTTCTCTACGTAGACACAGACATGAAATATAAATGTGCACAAATACTAAAGCTGAGATAAAAGAAATTAATTCTTCAAAGCATTAACATTTTTGGGAAAGGCACAGAAAGGAACAGTCATATTAAGCAGGTTGTGTTGATGGGACTGAAGGAGGTTGCTTATTCAGCCCAGGTAGCAAAGATGGTGACGGGATGGGACATCCGTCTGCGACTGTGTTTGGGGTGGAGAGGTAAAAGCAATAAGGAGAAAGAAGAACAGTTAAAGTTATAGGACAATGCTGGCCTGAGAACTAATGGGTATGAGCTGGCTGTGAAAAAATATAAGGTGGAAATTAGACAGTTTCCTACTGGTGAAAGACGAGATTCCAGAATGGTCATGGAGAGAAAAAATTACCTAACCCCTTTGGAACGATGTTAGTCAGTTCATGCAAGGGATTCTGCAACACCGTGAATGCAGTAGGGTGGGACTGGAGACAGACTGATCCCTTCCCACCCGATGTTCTCCCCTGTGCGTGTTTGTGTGTGCATGCATGCAGACGCGTTTGTGTATTTCCAGAAGATTTGGGAGAATACTAAATACATTTCCCCCCGTTTGCCAACGGAGGCCAAATACCTTTGACTGGAACATCCCTCCCCAGAGGAAGCAGCGTTACTGTACCCGTCCCTGCTCCAGGAACGCTTTCCTAACACTAACCGTGCACCACTCTGCAGCCGGTTCACATAGGTTGCTATCAGTGCATGCTCGTCAGCTAATCGGCTGGCGGTATCCAGGTTGCAATGTAACCTAGCAGCAATGAAGGCAAAAGAGAGCAAACAAAACATAACGTAAATACAATGCAAATAATTAATGAATGTTAACGAAACAAACAGTTAAAAATGAAAACAAACAGATGAGTCATTAAAAATGTAAATATGCTTCCGCAAGTCACATGAAAAGGATACCTTCTGCAGTTAAAGATTAAAACACGGATTAGAGAAACATTTGGGCATCTAAACACGCCATGGATACAGCTGTGGAGCTTCCCGGAGCCTGCTGTCGCTCTGGGAGAGCGGGACCGCCCTGAGCAAGACGATGAAAAGCAGCAGGCAGCCTCCGCCGTGACATTTCCACCAGGATCCGCGGCCGTCAGGGAGCCCCGGGGCTCTGAGCGCAGCCAGAGCCACCGCGGCTGCGGGGACTGGAGCCTCCAACCCGCACAGAACTTACCCTTCAAACAGCTCCAAAAATAACCCAAACCACAGCGGGTTGCAGTTTTATTACTATGCCTAAAATCAGAACTGAAAGCATCCAGTCTCTTCTCTTTCTCTCATAATAATAAACGAAAATACGAGGAAAGTGGTAAAAACTGAAAAAATTAGTGGTTGGTATCAACAGAACTACCCTCTAACAGGGATTCATCAAACGACGTTGTATTTTTTTTATTTTGAGGACTCATAAAAATAAACCTACTATAGTTTTGAATATTTCTACGAATAGAGATTGAATGCAAGAAATATTTGTCAGAAGTCATCCCACATAAATAACTATTTGTCTATATGGTCCAATTAAAACATGCTGGTTTCTACCACGCCTGCGACAGCAGCATCTCAAAACCCCTGAGACAATACAGCAAAATGGTTCTTTTTTTATCCTGGGCATTGCACACACAGGCAGCAACGTTTTCTTCTCCAACCCAAAAGAGCGATACACCAATTCTGCTACGCTACATTTCCTCCACGTCCACGCGAAGTGTTGCCTACAGGACCCCAGTCGGCTCTTCCACCACGTCAAATGGTGCACGCGTAGAGAAAGCACCGCTCTCTACCGGGACATGGCAAGTCCCCTGCAGGTATGAGATCAGATTGTTACCTAAAAACTGATTCTCGAACACGTACCACTATTATTTTAGCACAATATGCATTTCCTCCTAAAATACAAGTGTACGAGAAACCCCATTTTTCATTTCTATGTCAGGTATTCAAGCCGCTCTTTCCATTTATAAACTGCAGTTAACTCCTTCTCCACACATCTCCAGGAAGTATTTGTTTCAGAAGCTTTTATAGACATGGCATTTATTGCTTTCAGCATCAGTATACTGATATTATGAAAACAGAATTCACATTTTTAGACATACAAACTCTTTTCTTCTCTGTTACGTGCAGCAACATGTCAGAGAAGTCTGCCAGAAGCAGGGTAAGACCTTATAAAAAAGAGGCAAAATGGAATTACTCACGTCAGCCCCTCCAGGCAATGAGCAACCTTTGTAATAATGGGTTTGTAATAAGAAAGAGACTTAACATTAACCACTGCACAGAAGAATTTTGAAGCAATCTACACTTTGTGAAGCCTGACTACTGGCAAGTGCTGAAAAGCTTTATTTTAGATATGCTTTATAGCAGGCACATTGCTGCAGCCACAACCATTAAGGTTCCAAGACCTTTTGCATTCTAAGTCATTGCACGCGCTCTCTTGAAAAGGCAGTTTTTCACTCAAAATGGGAAGAGCTTTAACAACGATTAGCATTCCTGGTTTTGGAAGAAAAATAAGAGTTAGATCAAACTAACGTGCATCTGAACACCATTCCTAGCAGGTATCTGGTTTTCCGTTCACGTTTGTGAACACAGGTAAGCGTGCCTGGCGGTACCCCAGCCCCCTCCAGAACACCGCTCAGCAGCCTCCAAACCGCAGAAAATCACAGAATGCAGAGGACAACCTCCTCTCTGCCTCCTGCCGGGGCGGCACTACGACAGTAGGAATCACCCGCACGTATTCTGGCTGCTTTACTTTGTTAGGCGCAGCGATACGGAATCATGGGAAGAGTAAAGATCAGGTTTTTGATGACAGGAGAGCTGGAGAAAGAGCGTCACGGGGGGGAAGCCCACTGCTCCTGATAAATCTGTCACCAAAAGAAGTGGATGCATCCTGGGAAGAATTCATCGCTGTGTTCGGCAGGCTGCGTCCGCTCCAGCATACGGATATTTTCTCATCGAGGAGAATATCTAAGTGCAGCGGGCAGGAGAAAGTGCAGGGCTTGGTGGCATTCTGTGCCTTGCACCGGGGTACTGTAAAAATCTTGTAGGTATGCGTGTGGCTTTCACAGAGCAAAAGAAGTCTTAGAATATAAAAACTAGTGTAGGTAATCCTGATCTGCAAAGCTCACATAAACACAAGCTTCGTGGTTCAAAAAAAAGCATTGGACTCATATCCACTGTCCTAGTACCTTCCTGGTCGACCGTGCCGCCCTATTTGCAAAAGGCAGCCTGTGTTTGTCCCCTAAAGCGGAGCCAGCACGGCAGTGCCGGCTCATCATTCAAAGAAAGCAGAATTCAAGTGACGCTGACATGTACCTTTAACTCTCGTTTCCAAAGGGCTTGCCTTTTACTGAATTCAGCTCCTCTGGGAAAGCCTGAGTTAACTATGGACAAGCTTTATTCCTCGTAAACTCTGTCAGTATAATACCTACTGAAGGTTTATGTGGCAGTTAGTGCTCCAAAGCAGCTCCAGCTTGCTAATTCACAGCTAAGCAGCAGTGCGGATGGCAAAAAGTAGAAGCAACACAAGACAGCGCTATCGACAGGACAGGAAAAGAAATCACAAACCTAGTATATATACCTATACCTTACAAATAGATTTCACGCTGGCCTCAGTTAAGGTGCAAAATTATTTGCTATGTCCCTCTGCTTCCCCATCCCAGCCAGCAATGTTCCCTGTTGCACGTAACCAAATCCACAACATCACCAGCCTACCTCCTCTCCTCTTCCTGGGACGTGACCGGCATCTCAGTAACATCACTACACCTGAACTGTTCCCGCTGCCTTCGGCTGCTGCGTGCCCCGCTCCGCAGGCAGGGATGTACTTGAAGCCCACTCACACGCTGGAAACGCTGAGCAAGGAGAGTGCTGAGCTGGGATCGCCTGCGCTGAGCTTGGGATTGCCTGGGCTTAGCCAGGGATCACCTGGGCTGAGCTGGGATCACCTGGGCTGAGCTTGGGATCGCCTGGGCTTAGCCAGGGATCACCTGGGCTGAGCTGGGATCACCTGGGCTGAGCTTGAGATTGCCTGGGCTGAGCTGGGATCAGCTGGGCTGAGCTGGAGATCTCCTGGGCTGAGCCAGGGATCACCTAGGCTGAGCTGGGATCACCTGGGCTGAGCTTGGGATCGCCTGGGCAGAGCCGGGGATCGCTGCCTCCCTGCTCCCGGGCGGCTTCTCACCTCTCCCCATCGCACCCCAAGGCTTCTGACTTGTCTCCTTCCCTCTCCCCACCTCATCCAGGGACATCATACATCATAATTCTGTATTCACTCGCTTTCAGATATTTAAATGTATATAATCCTTAAGCTCTACTTTTCTGGTGTTTTGAGTTTAAGTGTAGGCACTCTGTATTTTGGAAGGCTGTTAGATACCCTTGATGAACTAGCATTGTATTAAAAATGTTCTGAGGCATTTCACTTCTTTGGATGAGAAAAAGCCCTGTAACATCTCTGTTCATCACGGCCCAGCTCCATCCTTCTCCATTACCCCCGGCTCTTATCTGAACGCCATCTCACCGGGCCCGAGCTTCAGCCAGCCCTGCTGCACCACACAACCGTGACACGGCTCTTGGTCACCAGCCACCGAGTTACAGCTCCCAAGGACACTCCCATAATCGCATGTGTTGATTAGAATGAATCCTCCTCTCTGGCCTTGATAAATCCAGTTCTGATCCTCTCTCCTCTATTCTTTTTTTCCCCAGTGAATCACTTGTATGTCAAAAAGCAATTCTGGAGCAGCCCAAGCCAACTGTGAATTTGGATAGAATTCGCTCAATAATTTTAAGCAAAATGAAAATAACAAAAACTTAGGAATCGCTTCTCCATATCGCTCAAGCCGTATTGCTAGTGAACATCATGTGGACATTTAGTCTCCTGTTGAAGTTGCTTCATCTAACACACTTAGGTATACTCGTTAAATTAGAGAAAATCAGAACGGCTCTATGGCTTGCTAATTAATTTACTAGAACTGTGACATGGGAAGGACCTCCGGAGGTCTCCAGTCCACCCCTCTCCTCAGAGGGGGATCAAACGATGAGATGATAGCAGATGTTCTCCTAAACTGTTCTTGGAAGGTGCACTGCTCTACTGTGTAACCTGGTCTGAAACGGACCTGCAGAACCTAACAAACCTCTAGACCTACTGTTTCCACCACTCATCTGAAAACTCCATCGCTGAGAATTGAATCTGGCACTTCTCTTCCCCGCTCCCCAGGTGGACACCGCGTCCTCCCACCAATCCCTTGCCCACGGGGACTGCTGTAAGAGCTCTGCCAAAGCAGAGGACTCTCCTTCTCTGGAAGGTCAAGCTGTCGATACCATCAGATGCTTCTGGACTTGCAATGTGTCTACAGCCTTCTTAGCATCTGCTGTCCACAAGGCAAGACCGCATCCGGCGGAAGCCACCGCTACTGAATCATTGTCTGAGCTGTCCTAGATCAGGAGCTCCTGCTACTACAAACCCCAATGACATTATCATCTCCTTTTGTGGGGATTTTCTTGATTTGCATTCCGCTCCTAATCCACTACAATTCCCCAGACGCTTTTCAGCAATAGGCCTGTCTAGTCGGTCATTCTCTACTTCTTATTCATGCATTTTATATTATTTTCTCTTGCTCAAAGCTGTCTGTATTAATTTCATCTTACTGATCTACACGACCATCTGAATTAGAGGCTTGTCCTCTGGAGAATCCCCAGTACCTCCCTTGCATAGTGTCGGTGTGCAATTTATGTACACGTGTTCCCTATTTCATCGTGCGAGCCGCCAAGGAATAAACCGAGTAACGCTGAACTGGGAACAGACCCCGTGGGATCCCACCTGACACGTGCTCCTTCTTTGGTAAGAAAATATTGATATTTTCTTTCTCTGACGGCAATATTTCAACTGGTGCCGCACCCACATAACAGCAGTTCCAACCAGTCCACATTTACCTAGTTTATTTATGAAAACACCATATGGGATAGTGTCAAAAGCTTCATGAGTCAATACATTTTAAATCAGTGCTTCCCCCTCCTTCACGAGGCCACCCACCCAGGCAGAACCACCCACTCCACATAGATACGTCAGCTATTTTTATTCCCTACCCCTCCACCTGGCTACAGACCGATTGTTTTATAACGTGTTCAGGAATCCGAAGGTATCCCTTCGACTTTCAGACACGTATTTCAGCAAAAATACTTCCTTATATAGCCTGAGAGCAGAGAGACAGCAATGTCGTCTCCTGACAACACAACGCCACCCCTTCTCCTTTCTCCTTTTATTTTTCATGATTAAAATATAAGCGGCTCGGTTCCTTGTCTGTAGAGAAAAAGGCCCGCGGCGCCTGGACGGCTCAGGGGTGGCCAGCTGTTGGGGACAGGGACGCGTCGGGGTGGTTCTGCTGCGGATGCAGCCACAGCTGTATTTGCGCCTCTCGAGACTGCCTTTAAAACCTGAAGTCTGGGAAAGTTCATTGTTGAAAAAATGCCTTTAGACAGTAATTTTCTATTTATCCAGCATTTTGAGTCATATCTACATCTTCCAAGAAAATTTTTAGGCGTCTCCCAGAATCACGTGGCCTGAGTTCGGAGAGTGGTCAGACACACTGCTGGGGGCTTGTTTTGTTCTGCTTTAAAAAACAATTACTGTATCGCCGGTAGAGAAACTCGGACCTGCACTATAACCACAGAATCTTTCAGAAGATGGTGACAAAGACAAAATACCGCCTCCTCCCCCAAGTTAGCCACATGCGCTAACTGAATTCTTCAAAGCCGCATTAAACCGTAATTCTGTAGTACGCTTCCCACACTTCTCATACAACAACAGCCACCACATGCAAAACCAGGTTACGCCGTGCAAAGCAGCAGCCAAAAAATAGCAAGAACTAACGTTACCCACGCTCCTTCTGAGGGAAGAGGGAAGCAGTGGTAAGTGGGAAGAGAAAAATGAGGTCAGAGGAATCTGCACAGAGCTGCAGGATGCTCCTCCTCGTCCTGCTTCCCAAGGGTGATGCCTGAAGGTTTGGGTCTGGGTGCTCAGTCACGCCCGGGGCTCGAACAGGGAACTGCACGTCAGCGAGAAGGGGGTTTGAAAGGTTTGTTGGCTCCTGCCCCAAATTTTACACTCTAGGACTTGTCTCTGCAGCTTTATAAGCAACTCCATAAATTACTAAGGTATTTAAATGGTGCTTTTGGTATCTTAAATTAATTTCTGTTCTGAAAATCTACTGGGAAAGCCAAGTGAAATAGACAATTTATTTCAAATCCTGTGATTTACAGCAAGAAATCCCTGCAAATTTCTATTATACTGGCTCACAACTTTGTAAATCTTTACAAAATTGCACACTGCTGCTCTGGCTACTGAGAAGGGAAAGAGCTTTTGAAAGAGTTGCCAGGATGTAATCTAGAGGGATCTCATTTTCTGTCACATTACTTTCCCCCATGATTGATTTAAAAAGATGCTAAGGTCAAAAAGGATAATTACCACCATTCTCTGCATAATACAGACGATGAAATTTAGCACAGTAGTTTCTGAATCAAAGCCATGCTTCTGACTGACCTGCAGCGAACTGTTCAGACAGTGATGTAATCTGGCGTAAAGATTTAAAGTCATGGGGAAGCCACCACTTTCCTTGAACACTCTAAACAACCTTTTAATTTCTTCAGACCCCTGCCTCCAGCTATCATACGCAGGGAAGGCGACGGGGCGTATAGCCACGCTGAAAATCAGACAATACAATTATAGAGGGAAATGCAGTGCAGCCCAACAGCAGCAGCACGCCGGATGGTCATCATTAAAACAGAGAATACAGGGAAAAACACGATCTTGTAACACTTGAATTTAAAGAGATGCAGGACAGGGAGGAATGAGGAGCCAGCACAGTGGCCGCAGGAGGACAGCAGTGATAAAAACTGTTTTGAGTATGTATGCTGCTGTTAAGTTACTTCTAAAAAAATCAAAATTTTAATCAGGAAACTTATACCAAGCATGTGGAAGAACATGTGGAAGTGTGAAAACAGATGACTTGAACAAAAACGAAAGTATCAGCATCATAGTGTTGCCAGGAGGTGGAGGGAGGGGATCCTTCCCCTCTGCCCAGCACTGCCGAGGCCACCCCTGGAGTGCTGGGTGCAGTGCTGGGCTCCCCAGTACAAGAGAGACATGGGCAGACTGGAGAGAGTCCAGTCTTGGGGCCACCAAGATGGGGAAGGGACTGGAGCATCTCTGCTGCGAGGAGAGGCTGAGGGAGCTGGCACTGCTCCGCCGGGAGCAGAGAGGGCTCGGGGGGATTGAGCCATGTCTGTAAATACCTGCAGGGAGGGTGCCAAGAGGACGGAGCCCGGCTCTTCCCAGCGGTGCCCGGTGCCAGGACCAGAGGCGACGGGCACAAAACAAGAAATTCCACCTGAATACAACCCCCCCACTTTTTTACAATGAGGGTGGTCGAAGACTGGCCCAGAGAGGATGCAGAGTCTCTGCCTGTGGAGATATTAAAAACCCAACTGGACATGGTCCTGGGCAACCTCCTCCAGCTGAGCAGGGCTTGGACCAGACGATCTCAAGAGGTCCCTTCCAGCCTCAACCAGTCTGTGATTCCTGTGACTTTGTAATACAAACATTGAGGTGAACTAGGCTGACAAATCTTGAAGCAGACAAAGATCAGGTATCTAGAAAAAAAAAAAAGTGTAGGCAAAATGGAGTAAAAAAGAACTGAAGAAGAAACTCAATGTTTGAAAATGGGTCTGAAAGGGTTCTCAGACACTGGCACAGGCTGCCCAGGGAGGTGGTGGAGTCCCCATCCCTGGAGGGATTTAAAAGACGTGCGGACGAGGCGCTTAGGGACATGGTTTAGTGGTGGACGTGGCAGGGTTAGGTTAACGGTTGGACTTGGTGATCTTAAAGGTCTTTTCCAACCTAAATGATTCTGTGATTCTATGAAAATGATGAGAAATGTGATAGAGAGCAAATCCAAATCCTCAGAGTGCAGTACTCCGGATCTGCTCTGCCTGCAGGGTGCTGCTGATGGATGTCTTGCTCCCCATTGCCTTCCCTTCTGGCATGGTGTTTTTATCACCACTGCTCTGTTGGACCCAACAGCCCTGTGACAGCAGTTGGATTGCAATAAAGTTAGTGGAAAACCCATCATACACCGGAGGGAGGAAGAACTGGAATGAATGGGAAACATTACTTCAGCGGCAGCATACAAGATAAACCGAAGCAGCACTACGGGAGAACGGAGAAAACTACAGAAAAGGTGAAAGCAGCTGATGGGAGAAGTGGTGTAAAGCAGACCAAAGCTTTCACCACCCAAAGAGGTCCGAAGATACCAGCAAAGCAGCATCAGGATTAAGCACAGCCATCTTGCCCGCAGGTCCCGTGTCTCCTGTTCCTACCCAGCGGTCCCACGAGGCGCTTGCTGACTGGGGGATGAGTCTGCAGAGCGCGGTACCTGCGCACCCTCCGAGCTCCGCATTAGCCCCGCACCGTCCGCGTGCCAACAGCGAGAGAGAAACACCTTTCACATCTAGGCTCCAAACCCAAGGTTTCTTTTATATTTTATTCACACATTTTCCTCTTGATCTTGAATCTTATAGACACTTAAGAGTAGTGTATAAATGTCCCCACCATTCCCCTTGCAGATGCTGCCTGATCATTGTTTCCTCCCCACCAAACTGCCCATGCTCTCGCCTAACGCATCTTCCTCATAACCCACATTCCACAGACTCACAATTGCACCCGGAGGATTTTAAACCACAGGCTAAAAAAACCCACCTATAGGCATCTGGATATCGGTTTAAATAATAAATACAGAAACACAGATTTTTTTGTCTGAAGTCGTTAGGCTGATTCATTATGCTGACCCTTGTCCTCACCCTTCCTGCCTCCTCGCTGTCCCCTTCTCTTTCATCGCCTTGTAAAGTATTGGCACATCTTCACTGAGCAAGGTTACATGGGAGCTGGGATCTCCCTTGTCTCTGGACAAAGAGGTATCTTTTTCCCTTTTCCAGGAAGAAAGTCTGTTTTGGCGTATGTAGGCATATATCAGGTATTACGGTGCAAACACGCCTAACCCCCCCGGCTATATCTATGATAGCAATCCAGGCAGTGCCAGCTGGCCCAATCCACCCAGGCTCATGCCATTGAACTCTCTCTCCCAAAACCTTTTTGTGGCTGAAACTATGGCTAAAATGGATCTAGAGGTCACACGGGTCTAAGAAGCAGAATATAAGAGAACGAATGTACTCCACCTGCATCAAAGAAAGATGGGAGAGCGGACAAGAACAGTGGTTTCACTCACTTTCAGGTGGAATTGGTGACTGGACAGCTAGAGGGAGGTGTCAGAGAGATGAATGTGGACGTGGGAACAAAGGAGAAAAAAGGCACACTGGAAATTGTCAGAAGATAAATTAAGCTAGCCAAGCAAATAAAAATCACTCTGGGTTACAGACCTTAAAAAACCAAGGGACAGCGCCAATGACATAGATATGAAATACATCAATGCAGAGCTGGTGGCAGAGGAAAGTTTCTGGAGGTCGGATCGAAAAACTGGAAACTACCCAGTCATGCATACATTTGCAAACCCAGAGAAGGACAGAACTCAGGGGGGTAACCAATGTACTGGAGACAGCAAAGTTAACCCAGGACAAATGAAAATAAAGGCAGGAGGAGTATGAGGGACTAAGAAGAGCAGATAATCAGTGACATTAGGAGCAGAAGACTGAAAAAAAATCCAAGTTAGAGTTAGTGGAAATAAAACCTCTCAGATAGGAAAAAAGGTTTTTTGATATTGTCTAGGCAGGTGACATCATACCCCGTTCAACTTCAGTTCTTAAGTTGCAAATAATTTTCTTTTTACACTGTAAGAACACGTTTCACCTGACCAAACGCAATGTCTATAGCCTCCAGGCTCCTTAGAAATCAGAAAGAAAGAATGCCATATTTTGTTGTATGATAGGTAGCAAATACGGTGACTGCTTTTATGGGCTAGGCTGTTGAAAAGGACTTCTATTTTAAAGACCCTTCTCAGTCCAAGGGAGAAACTTTTGCCTCCCTGAACACACATTACTAGAGGCTTCTTAATATGAGCTAGCTGTCTGCACTCCCTTTACGGTCAACGGGAAAGAAAATGGGCATTGCTAGACTGTTCTCATCTTAAAGTGGTCATCTAAATCAGGTCTGCTCTCTCACACTCTGGAAGAGTTTATTTGTCCACATAAACTATGTAGGGAGCCTACTGCAGCCAGCTTAGGAGGAAATGTCCCTGCTGTAGACAACCGAGCAGTTGACATGATTGTCACTCTTACACATTTATAGGACCCATAATGGCAACAGAGACATATACAAGCCGTTTAGGAAAAAAACAGAGAACAATCCATCCATCTTTTCACATAGTATATACATCAACAAGACTGAAATACAAAGCATTTAAATTCTAACATGGATCTGCAATGTAAAAGATGCTGCATAACCCACAGAGTGACCGCGGCTGCTGAGAAAACAAGTGATGTAGAAGGGTATTTAAAGAGGGAGATAGACGCCATTAACCTAATTGAGGACAGGTTGTCTTTGGGAACAGAATTACTGAAAGAAGAATAGAGCACATTGACCACAACGGGAGGAAAAAAATCTATTCCTGAAGTAATTTAAAATAAATTAGCTAAAACAAATAACATTTAATGGGCTTGGCCTAGTCTTACAAAAGAGACATAATCATCTCCATTTATTCAGAAAGGCTCGTTGGCTGCAAAGATCAGAGAAATACTGTGTGTTGTTGTATCATAGGTAGCAAATATAGGCAAGGTCGCATTAAAATTTCCCCTTTGTAAATGTCTCAATAAATGTACAGAACATCTGTCTCCCACATCTGATGCAACACTATCAAATGCAAACATGCCATTGAATCAATCGGCTTTTTTCATTTGGAAACCTACATTTTGCAAGATGAAAAATATCAAAATCGTAACGTTACATATGTAAATGGGAAAAAAATCCACAGCTGAGCGTGGCCATAGCTACAGTTCTGCTCCCAGAACTCCTGGCTTGCTAGAAAAAACTTTCTCTGGCCTCATTCTGTCTACAGCATTTTAGAGATGACAGAAAGCTCCCTGCCTCGTGCAAAATATAGTTATTGAAATGGTGGGATCTGAAGAGTTCATTGCCCCTCTGGATATTTTCCCACTGAAAGCAGAGGACAAGGAGGCTGGAAACGACAGAGGTTCCTCGGAGAGATGTGCATGGACTGAAGGGGAGCGTTGACAAGGGCTCCTTTGGTTTGTTTGTTTTTTACTTTTTAGTTGACAAAAAAAGTCAGCTCAGGCATTAAAATCCTCTTCTTTTAGCTCAGTCTTATTCCCAACAAAATAGTTGTCAAAGGGACATTATTTTCATGTTTTTAACAGCAGGAAATCACAAAAAGAGGTTTCCATCCTGCCCTGCCGCTGAATGGCGGTGTTCACTGCGTCCTGGAAGAGCGAGAAGCTCCGCAGCGCAGCTGGCGCCCGTCCTGTCCTTTGGCATCCCTTCTGCAATGAATGGATGCAACCATCACAAGAATCATGGAGTCATCGAATCGCAGGATGGTTTGGGTGGGAAGGGACCTTTCCAGGGGATCTAATCCAGCCCCCTGCCATGAGCAGGGACATCTCCAACCAGACCAGGTTGCTCAGAGCCCCGTCCAACCTGACCTGGAATGTTTCCAGGGATGGGGCAGCTACCACCTCTCTGGGTAACTTCTGCCAGGGTTTCACCACCCTCAGCGTGAACAATTTCTTCCTTCCATCTAGTCTGAATCTCCCCTCTTTTAGCTTAAAACCATTCCCCCTTGTCCTGTTGCTACAGGCCCTACCAAAAAGTCTCTCCCATCTTTCCTACAAGCCCCCTTTAAGTACTGAAAGGCCGCAGGAAGGTCTCTCCGGAGCCTTCTCTTCTCCAGGCTGAGCAACCCCATCTCTCCCAGCCTGTCCTCACAGCAGAGCTGTTCCAGCCCTCTGACCATCTCCGTGGCCTCCTCTGGACCCGCTCCAACAGGTCCATGTCTTCCCTGTGCTGGGGACCCCAGAGCTGGACGCAGTGCTCCAGGGGGTTCTCACCAGAGCGGTGTCGAGGGGCAGAACCCCCTCCCTCGACCTGCTGGCCACGGCCTTTCTTCCCCAGGGAGACCCCGGACTGAGGACTGCCCACTCTGCCTCCAGAAGCCAAATCGGTGCTGCGGTTTCTTGAGGCCAGAGCTGTCAAGCACAAGCTAGAGAAGTCTCTCATTCTCCCACAGCAAGAGTTACTGATTTCAGCCTCTCTTCCCTGGGTAAGAACGTATTTTCTGGATGCAGAGTGGCTTAACCTTTTTTTGCGGAGGTCAGTATGGAGGAGCCGGGGCGCACAGCCGAGCTCTGCACTACCTCTGGTCGCAGAGAAGCCCCGGGACCAAGCAGAAAACCCGTGTGCCTCCTAGAGAGACCCAAACCCTCCGCACGTGCATCTGTGGCGAACAGATTAAAACTGGAATGAGGCCGGTTTTCACAAATAATTTAGTGCAATCCACAATTACGACTAAATTCCTTCTCTTACTAAAAACTTTACTAGGAAGCACATGAAAAAGGCTTTTCAAACTGTATACATTAATCAGTGTGGACTTCCACTGAGGTTCTGCGTTAGCTGTATCTACCCAGACAGCTGTATCTAGCCACATCTATAGCTACAGGAAACCCACTGAGCAGCAACTTCCTAATAGTATGTGGATGCAATTAAAAAATTGCAGAAGTGGTTCTCTTCTTCCAACAAAATCGTATATAGGTATCCATTTACTATTCCTTCAGAATCACAGAATCACAGAATCAGTACGGTTGGAAAAGACCTGTAAGATCATCAAGTCCAACCTGGAAAAAAAAAAAAAAACCAAACCAAAAAAACCACAAAACCCTTCCATCTTTGCCTTCAAATAAATTGATCCATATTTGCTCTATCGTTTGGGGAAGGAAAGCAAAGCAAACCAAAAAACCTTACTCTTGGATTAGTCTACTGGTGGAAGCTGGAATATATTAGAAGGAAGAAAGTTTGATGAAGGTATAAACAAATGCTCTGCAGAATGGAAAGGATTTAGGCAGGATGCTCCCTTTTGCTCATACTATAATATCACTGTCACAGAAATCAAATATATTTCTAGCAAACGCTGTTGTGCTTTGCTGATGCCCTTTCATCTTTTTTCAGCACTGAGGTCAGTCAAAGACGGGTTGAGCCCTATCCTTCACGTTTTCAGCATGCATTTTGTGTCCACAGACAGCCAAACATGTAACTTCAAACATTTTCATCCATCATTTATTCCAGGTATATAAAACACAGTCAATTTTAGGAATAAATTCGGCTTTCAAAAAGAAGCCAAGCCACTGAAAAGGGGCCAGCTTGAACAGCTTCAGCACATTAAAATGCAGACCCGAACCCCATTCAGCTCACACAAAGCGACCTCAGCGACCCTGCTATCTTTATTTCATGCTGCCAAGATGTGACGGTGCCGCCAGCCAGGGAAATGAGGCCCTTAATTTTAGTCAGTGACAATCTTTTACATGATGGATTAACCTAGAGCAATAGTAACTGCAATAAATCTTGGGGAAAACATTGCAATCAGACATATGTGAACTGACAAAACAGAAATACAAGACATTTTCAAAGGGGGAAAACCCCCTTTCTCCTGCCTTACCTCACTCTATTATTCACTGCTGACACCTGTACATTTTCCAGGTTTAAAGAAACGGAGGACACAAAGACAAGACAGACCCCTGCCTCTATGCCCCTGACAAACTAGATGACAGATGAACCAATAACGCGTCAGCGTATTCAGTGGTTCGGTCAAAATACTCGGGAATAGTACACCCTATACGGCTGGGCATCTGCTGAGACAAATTCAGAGTCTCTTTCAAGCTGAGGCAAGAACCAAGCATTTCAGCTTCTGTGCTTACTACTAAATCCACAGATTCTGTAACCGTCCAGTTTGACCGGCCGTATGCAGAGGTTACGCAGAAGTCAGTGGACCTTGAAACGCCCTTCTGTGCAAGGCTCAAAAACCACTGCTACTGGATATATTTCCATGTATAAATATCTGCAACCTAGCAACCCAACCGCATCTCTACCCTCCTTGATAAACTAAACAGATAATGCTCCTTTAGCATCGCATTTCCAGCTTTTGGATATTTCTATAGCTCTCTTTTCATTAATTTTGCAGTGTTTCCGTATTCTTTTTGAAATACGTACACTTGACCTGAGCCAAAGTTTTAGCAGTATCAAGCAAAACCTGGAAAGCAGCATTTTGTTCGTATGTGTGGACAGGGCCTGATTAAGATAATCTGTGCTACTTTAGAAGTGCTTTCCAGCGTAGCTCAACTCCGTAATGCCAGCAAGCAAGCCTTGCAGAGAGGGAAGCAGCCTGGACCAAACGCTATGACCTGAAGCGGCTTTCACTGATCAGTCCTTGCAGAACCTCAGCTGAACAAACAGAGGAGCTCTGATGAAGACCTGTATTTCTCGTTATGATGTGATTAAAAACAAACCAACCCTGCTTAGACTTGGGCAGGTGTACGTGGCCACCACAACTAGATATTCTGCAAAGAACAAAGGCACTAAGCAGAGTCTGAATGACAATACCTTTCGAGAGATGTGTTTGGGTCCCACTGCGAGCCTCAGGTACATCCCCAGGGGCTTGTTGAGTGGTTATGGAGAAGTAATCGTTCTGCAAGCTGAGAGCCTGAGGAGCTGGAATGATGGAGGCAAACATTACCACCTGAACCTGAGGCAGCCTGTCCGCTCCCCCCAGGTCCAGGAAAAGATAAATACCCCATTCCTTCTTTGGAATAAGCAAGTATAGAGAGAAGAAGCCTCTTCCCACGAACTCTTGCAGAATCTGCTAGATGAAATAACCTTTCCTCACAGAATTCTGAAAGTGGGATCCTTGAAGAGGGACGAGCCAGGACCTTGGTAAAAGGCAGGTACTAACACAGGTACGGCGATCCCATATGATAGCATCTACCGTGTATTTGCTGCCTGCGAGTTCTCGTGGTGCCCAACAGAAGATGACACTTGAAAGTAAGATGATTTTGGCTTTCTGAAGATATGTTCTGGACTGGTCTAGTGCCATTCCACACTTCTGCGAATGTCTCACCTCACAGGAAGAGCAAACTGTGGACAAAGGATGACACAATGATCATTTTCCAGAATCAGGTCATTTCTTTAGTGTTCATTCCATGTTTATTCCAACTTCTTTTCTTAGCCTTTGCTGGGGATGGCATCTGTAAAGTATATGTGCTATAGAGGTCTTCATCCTGAGTTACCTCAATGCAGCCTTCGAATCGCTGAGGAAATGGCTTATTTATCAGAGTACAGAAAAGTTCTGTGCTTTTAAATAGGACGTGAACCTACAGCTACTTGCATGTTTTCAAAATACGAGCTGCTTGCGATCAACTGGTACGTTGTTTGGTAATAACTGTGACCAAGGATTGGACCCAGTGGCTGAAGTAGCCTGTCTTGACATTTTTGTTACCATCCAGGCTTTCTTGATGATCTCACTTAGCTCCCTTCTACAGATGTATGAGGTCTCAGTTAGCAAATGATAACCGAGTCTCATGAGGAACTTTTTAAGCAAGTCTTGGTAGTTGACAACTGCCGGGTGCGTAGAGGCAGATGATGTGCCATATCTCCAAACGGGTCTGATTGCTCCAAGTCTTTATTTCTGAATTATCTTTGGTCTACCTGACCTCGTCTTGGACAACAGACAGCAACAAAGACCTTGCTCCTTTATAAATACAAAAATGCTCCAAGCTGATTCTAAAGCCCTGTTGCTGACTCTATCATGTCCTCATTAGACAAAATACTAGTCTTGGTAGCACTGTTGAAAAGCTATTTATGCTTCCCCTGATCACTGCAGTTTCTACATCCAGTATTTCTGGGATTCTTGTGATCAACTCCAGATCTATGCATATCCTTGCCCACATCAGAGAAGAGAAAGATTTCTTTAGTTGCGTGCCTTTGGGACAGTCTCCGCTCACAAGAGGTATGCGGATCCCTGCACTTCAGACAAGCAGAAGAATATGGGACTGGAACATGAAAGTGGGCTCAGATTTGACTATTAGGTGCAGTTCTGGTCATCCCACATCAAAAAGATGTGTTGAAAGAAGAAGAAGTAGTGAAAAAAGCAATGAGCGTGATCCAAGTTACAGATTAGCTTCTGTGCAAGGAAGAATTAAGTAGACAAGGACACTTAGGCTAGAAGGAGGTGGCATATATACAACCTTCAATAGCATGAAGGAGGTTAACAGGTGAATTTTACAACAAAAAAGGAAGAGTTTTCTTAAACAGGTGATACCTGAATTGCAGAACTCACTTGTGGATGCTGGATTTATGAAGCAGTGGTCTCTCTATATATTGCAAATCAGGAAATAAACTGATGAGTGCTGTGAGATGGGAGCAAGTGCAAAAACCAAGAGCACAATTTGACTTACTGACCTGACTTAATGACTTGCTGCTTATAATCTTAGCTAAGCATCGGCTACTTGTCATCACAGGTGACAGGATACAGCATCAGCATGAAATTCTTGTACACTTAAAACCCCTAACAATGTAGAGATCTTGGCATAATCTAATCAGTGTTTACCGTCAACACTACTTTACCTACTAATACCTACTTACCATAAGCTGTTGATTGTCTTTCCCATACAAAAATGCTGTTCCACTATTCCTTATCTCAACAGTGTATTGTAAGGTCTACGTGGCCAAGAAAACAAGTTGAAGGGTCAGGTCGTAATATCCAGGCCTCTTCTTATTTTGGATCAGTGATTGATACAGTATTTTCCCAGCATCTTCTGTGGCGTCCCCCTTCTCAAACTAAGGGAATAGGTAGGCTAGGCCTTGCCCACAGAGGAACAGAAGCACAGCTGGTGGATGATGATGTGAAAGACATATCCCGAATGAGTTTCCGGATGTTGACGTGAAAAAAAAAAAAAGGAAAAAAAAAGAAAAAAAAAAGGGAAAAAAAAAAGAGAAGTGTTTCCTTAGTTAAAACGTACTTTAGGATCAATACTGGTACTTGGCAATAAAGCCAATACAGGTATCTTCTCATTTGCTCTTTTAGTAATAAAGTATTTTTTCCCGTGCGCTTGAACTAAATCAGCAACTGGAAAGCGTATCTGTGAAGGATTGCTTCACCTCCTCCATCAGAGACCATCCTCCAGAATGTTCAGTGCTAAGCTTTTATTTTGCACGAGTCTGTCTCCTGGAATTTTGCAAAGCAAAAAACACAGAAATACTGCCTATGGGTAATCTTGACTCAAGTTTCACTCTGTCCTCTTCTTCCAGATCAGACATGATTTTTATAGAGAACACAGTAGACACAACCCAAGAAAGAAAGAAATCTCCAAGTGGAAAGAAGCAGAGGAATGAATGGTTCCTGGGACTACGTTATTCCGTGAGACAAAAAGGCACCTATCACGCCCACTGACCAGCACGGAAACTAATCACATGCTGGAAAGAGGTGAGACGCTGGTGAGGCAGAACATGAGAGGATGGCATAAGGAAGCTCTCCCTACCAGGCAGGAGATGGTCTCGATGACTGTGGAATTAGAGATTTTTTAAATGCGAATTGTCCAGTTTGGATTAAGAAAATGGGAAAAGGTGGTTAAACAAAGAAGTAGGAACTAAGGAACTAGGTGATCACTACCCACATGAACTGTTGCTCCTGAGTCAGAACTGACAGAGGGTTGTACCATTCCATTCTGTAAGACCTTTTCTGCAAGAGGATGAGGAGGCTGCAGGAGAACCTGGCAGACATTGCTCCTCAGGCAATGTTTCAAGCTTGTGTGCACAGAGGACGTGCGGGCCTAAAGCAGGATCTTCTCTGACAGAGATTTGAAGACGACTCTTGTCTGCACTACAGAGAACAAACTTGGACCCCAAACAGAGGTTAAAAGCAGAGACAATACAAAAGACCTTGCCCACAAGGTTGCTTGCAACCCAATAAACGAGACGATGTTATGGGTCACGCGCTTAAGGACTGCCTACATGGGTACTCTGTAAAGCACTGGCTTTGGGAACTGTCCGCTCTCTCAGCCTCTTTGCTTCTAATTCGGGAAAAGGTGCATTTCATAGAATCACAGAACAGCCCAGGTTGGGAGGGACCTCACAAGATCATCTGGTCCAGCCCTTCGTGGGAAAGGGAGCCTGGGTGAGATTATCTAACACCTTGTCCAATTGCATCTTCAAAAACTCCAGTGATGGGGACTCTGCCACATCCCATATTTGAAGTCATGCAGTGTACTCCACAGTTGTAGCGTCTGTAGACACTACATGGGATGATTTACAGACAGATTTTCAAATAATTTTAACATAGCCAGTTCAAACCTGCATATGCAACTGATTTGTTTTGTCAAGGCAAGTAGAAGGAAAGTACGTGGATCTTTGCTTAGTTCTGTTTGAAGGACTGCTGCTGACAAGGAGGGAGCTGGCTTGCCTCTTGAGTACCACCTTGTCACTAAAACAGGGGCAGTTCGGTTTCTCATTCCCTGCAGGGAGCCTTTATTCATTCACAGCTTTGGACAAGTGAAGTCTAACAGTGAACCACCTTGCTATCCTCCCTAGCATATCTTACCAAGAAAGAAAAGCGCAAATACAGGATTCAGCTAGGTTTTTGCATGTTTGCATCCATCCATCCATACCATAATTTACATATATATATAACTAAGTAAATGTAACCCCAAATTCAACTCAAACCAAAATGCCTCTAGTAGGCATGGGCAACTTGAAAGACCTTTGGCAGCTCAGCTGTGTTTGACGTGGAGAACAAGTGGTAACAACGGCAACGCGGTCTACTCATTATGTGAAACGTCTCCAGCAGAACACAATAATCTTTTGTAAGCCGAGGAGCCTATGATACAACAAGACCAGCCTTTCTCAGAACAGCTTTGGAAGTAATGCTCTATTTAAAAAGAAAAACAAATATCGCTTTAGCGCTCTTTAGGTATTTCTTCAGTCACACTCATGCAATAACACCTATTCCAACAGAAGAAAATCACTCTTCAGAGAGAACAAAATGAAGTACTGCAAACAATTCCTTATATTATGAATGCTGCATACACATTTTGAAGTGGCAGTGTTATTTGAAATCTATGAGAGGAGTCCTAGTGATAGAAAATCCACACTCCGTATTTTTTTACCTCTCACAGAAATAAAAAGCCAATACTGCAAGGCCCACATACCTTTTTGTTGGTGTAGGTGCTCCAGAGGACATGTGGGTCACCATGGTGTCATTCATGTTAGTCAGAGGCCGAGGAGGACTAAAATAGAAATATTTATTCCAGTTAGCAATTTAAAAAACCCAAAAAGTTAACAAAACCAGCAGCAGGGAAAAGGACAGCACTGTGCCGTGACAACATCAGGTCAAAGAGCAGCAGCAGCACAAATTGCTTCGCACAAAGACACTTGAAGAGCTTTGTCTACTCTAGTCTAATTGCTTTTCAGAATGCATGTGTTACAGTAAAATGAAGATAAAACTAGTATTTATGTTAGTTTTACTAATATAACTGACCTTTGGCATTGTCTAGTAGCTCAAGCAAATGTAGGGACCATTCAAATTAGGGCAATTATTTGAAATGTTTAAAGAAATTAAGCAAAGATTTATTACAACAAGCAATCATTTATACAACAACCACATACACCATCTGTTTGGTTTTCTTTTTAATAAGTTAAAGTTAGTTGGAAAAAACAAATTGATAGAGCCTTCTGTTCCTTACTGCCCTATAAAATACAACCATGGACTGATGCTCCCACTGTTTGCATTTTTAAACCCTGAAAGTTTCCCAGTGCCACACCGCCGCGGCCACCCGGGCGTCGCGTGCTTGCGGCGGCACGGGGAGGACCCCACACGGGACGTCCTCAGACAGCTCTGCTGGTGAATTCAAGCCGCTGGGAGAGAAGAACTATAGCAACTGCTATCACAGAATCAGTATTTGCCTGCGTTTACCCTCCAGTGATATCCAAATACATCCATCATCCTTTAAAATGAATCCGTGCAGACCATAACAGGGAAAAACGCACACTTTCCCGCATGCTTCCTTGGAACACGGATTAAAATCTTCACAGGTTGGTATTTGTCAGCACCTTCGCATTCACTTTCGGTAAGATTTACTGCTGATAATAGTGAAATGAATCCTTGCCAACTTCAGCTTTCTACAGTACAAGGGTGCAGAAGGCGTCTGGCCCCGCAGCGCTCGCAGCCTTTGAACCCTGACGTTCCCAGTGCCGCTGGACGGAGCCTGCTCCTCTTCCGGATGCGTGAACGCTAGGAATTGCCTTAAGACTCATTGGCTTATTTCATTCAACAATTTTCAGAGCCCCGTAATCCAGAGAAGCAAACAACCATTAAAAAAAATCACCTGGATGTCAAACATATAACATCACAAAGAATACAGAATCATAGAATCGTTTAGGTTGGAAAAGACCTTTAAGATCATCAAGTCCAACCATAAACCCAACCCTGCTAAGCCCACCAAATATATATATATTTTTTTTTCCCTATATATATATATATTCCCTATATTCCCAACATATATTCCCCGTATATTCCCAATATATATTCCCTGTACATCTTGCTGCACTCCTTCCTTCTCCATGCAGGATCTGAGCGCAAAGGCACTTCAGTGCTCAGTCCTTGCTCAGGACAGGTTTGCCCAGAAATAATTAAGCTGCATGTTTAATGTTAATGTAAACACAACATTATATCAAGAAATGATTCGGTCACAAGATATTTCATGCATGTGCTCCTTTGGGAAGGATTATAACGCACTGGAAAGCCGACAGACGTGCCACACCGCGGTACGCTTGGAAGCCATTAATTTTGCTAGTGAACACACAAATGCATCCTGCGGTAACGAGCGGTTAATGAATAGCGGTTTCCCTCTGCCCCTTTATCTCCCTGCTTACTTCTTCTTGACCGAATGCAGGGAATGCTCTGTCCACATGCACTGCAAAACTCCCCTTTTTGCCTAACGACCCACTTACCAGCTTCGCATTCTCCTGCCACGCGCGCCACGGAACAGACGTGCGGCTGTGAGAGGAACGGCGACAAGAAGCAGCAGCTTTGGGAACCAAACCTGTATTTTTCAGCCACAGCTCTTGTTTCACAGTTTCTGTGTGCGTTAGCCGGGTTTTCTCCTTCGGGAGGGAGAAGCAGTTCCCTTAAACACTGTGCTCGTCGACATGACAAATACCCTAAAACGATTAGGAGGACTGGGGGGGGTACGTGGAATGAATCCCGCGGGATTGCCTGTCAGTGGAAGGGGTACAGCAAGCTCACAGCAAAGCCCTTCGGAGACACGGAAGCCCGGACCGCAGCGTGCTGCCAGCCCCTCGTGGCTCCCCGGGGGTACGTGGAGCGTACAGACCAACGGGGACAGCACGCGCGTACTCACCGTCCACGACACCCATACACCATAGCACGAGCGTTCACAGAACCCATTTTACTTCAAATAACAAGTTTTACGTGAGGGCACATTTTCCATTACCTCACAGAAGCTCACCTATGGGGTCTGCTATTTTAAGCCAAGGATAATTCTTTATTTCATCACAATATTGCTTTTATACGACTCTTCTAATAAGAAGATGGATGTAATTCACCACTTGCAATCTGGTTTTAGTATCATTATGAGACATTTCCACAGGTTCATTCCAGTTCTGTAAATACCAGTGTCCTCGATTTGCCAGCTAAATCCTGGCTAACAGCGATAAAGGCAAAGAAAAAAATTAAATACAAACATCTGGTTTAAAGATTTATAATTGCACAATTCTGTCTTCTTTATTAGGTACAATAAAGCCTTTCCCAGCCCAGAGAATTTCTTGAGGCCATTGACACATTTTTAGGGAATATATTTTCAAAAAACTGTAACTCTGTCAAGATGGCACTACATTTTCTTGTGTAACTATGACAGAAAAATTATATTGTTCGTGAAATGAAAAATTATATTGTTCGTGGAATCAGGAGGATGCTGTAACCATGTACACGACACCACTGGAGCAATAAGAGCTGCTTTTATGAACCTGGGACTCTGAGTGCAGGTCAGCCTTATTTTACCAAAACTTCTAGTTTAAAAGGAACATAACGGAATTCCCCCACCGAGATGCTCACGACAGTTGGCTACAACCTATCAACATAACGGAAAAAATGACAAATATTCCTGAATCAGCTACTGAGGAGAGATTTTTCTGCCTGGATAATCCCACCAGCAAACACAACTCTGCAGACACCTGAGACAGGAGAAATCCCCAAACCACCGCAGAAGACGCACTCCTCTCCCGCCCACAATTTAGCTGAGATATTAAAACAACTACAGGACATCGATGAATATCAAGAACAGCCTACAACTTTCTTTCAAAACTTCTTCTGTTTAGCCAGGTTAAATTTTTCAGGTTTAATCTGGCATTTAGGCGCATTTAACCAGCCAGGGTGCTCTTGGGAAGAAAAGCACCTAAAAATAAGCAGCGAAACAAGAGAAATCTTTCTGATACCTGGGAGCTGGGACAAACGTGGCAGCCATGGAAGCTGCGAAATCAAACCCCTTACATTCTCTTTTTTCACGATGCTTACAAAAAGTGACATTAGGCAAGCAGCCGGGAGGTCAGAGTCAGCCTATGCCCCAGAGCATAAATCAAGACATCGGCAATCTTTACTCCCATCCCACACGTGAGGTTATTGCACAACCTTTTAGTAGCTTGAGAAACACGACAGTGTCCTTTGCAAAACTCAGACGTGTATTTTACCTAGCGCGTTGCTGGTTAGCGCTGAAGTAGGTGGTGGCTCGTTCAGCCACGATGTCTGAAACGCTGTCCCTATTCATATAACTAGACCTGGAAATAATTGTGGAAATAACAGTGTTGTAGGCTCAGGCCAGGAGAAGGACTCATCCTGACCTAGTGATGGGGACGCTCCTTTGGCCAAGGATATGTAGAAAACACACAATTTGGGGTACTTCTGTCAACCTTGGGAATAATTTATGCAGACTCTAACCAGGGACTGCACGCTTGTCACGCACCGAAGCATCGCATAGCAGCGGCAGATGCCATCAGACCACAAATAAATAGTAGAGATTTGTGGAGGGCTTGAAAACAGCGGTCACGAGAGTCCTCTGCATTCAGCACGTATTTGGGAAGGACGGAGTAAAGGCTCGACAGAGCACCGCATCAGCTGTTGAAGCTATGCCATCGCTTGGAAGCCACTTCAAACAGTGTACTCACCCACACGATTTTTCAATTTTTTTTTTTTACACAAATGTCATAAAGTTAATTCTGAAGCTAAAACACCTTAAATCATCTTTATGGCAGGTATCACAAGTTTGAGCATTCCAGCCCTAGCACTTGCTTATCTTCCTTTATTTTTTCAAAACATATTTATGTGTGAACATCACCTCCGTCTCTTCTGTCACCACCCGCTCCCCCTCTGAGTGTCCAGTTTTGGCTGCTACTGGAAAGAAGATGTTGGATGAAACACCTCATGGGCCTATCCCAGGATGGATGATATTCTGTTCTTAGATTCCCCCATCATCTTCCTAAACGCGTCAACAAGCTTTTAGGGGTAACTGCCATAATTCTAATAAAATCAGCAAAGATCTTGGCTTCTCTCCACCACTAGTATGTACTCTTATTAACTACGGTCTCCCACCTGTAGTAAAACCTATGAGATCCAGATGTAACTGAAGTTGCTGTCACATCTGTTCTCAGTAATCTTGTCTGAGAGTAATCTTGTCTAAAAATGAGAAATAAGAAATAGATTAGTCACTGCTATTTTGTGTCAACAGTTTTCCTAAGTAGGAAGAAGAAAAGCACAACTGAGCCTAGGTCTAGTTACTTGCTTCTTTCAGACTTGGTTGAGGAAGGTCCAGAACAAATCCAGGACAATTCTGAGAGCTCAGAAGTCTAAAAACTCAATAAACAAAAGGAACTAAGTCTTGAGACTTTTTGCTGTGCTGGACAATCACCCTGCAAAGGGACCTTTACAAAAAAGCAACAGTAAACAAAATTTACCAAACTGCCTTCCGCTCTGAAGAGTTCTCCTAGCCGAGAATGCTGACGTACTGCAAAGCAACCTTATTTATTTGCTTCCATCAGAGTAGAGAGACTCGGAAAATGCAGAGCTCAGGAAAAGCCATCCATACTTGAGGGTTAAGGGCTGTCACAGCAGCCAATTAAAAAAAAAAAAAAAAAGAAAAACGCTGCGTCAGTCAGATCTGGAATTGATGAGTCTGAAGTCGATGACTAACACCTGAAATTCTGAAATTTGAAAAATTTCAGGAAGGAAAATTAAGTAGGGTCTGAGGGGTCCTGAGCCGGGTGAGGCTTTCAAGCAGTGGAAGTTAAAAGTGTATCCATGTCGAAAGTGGAACGGGAAACATTTCCTACTTTTATTCAATGTTTTGTGTGCAAGAACCAGTGTGTATATCACATATAACAAAAAAAGACAGTATTTTTCAGGTGCACTGATTAGCACTGTAATAAATGTGAGCATTTGTTTAATTATCATATAGTAATGCCTGGAATTAAGCTACTTTTTAACTAGGGATGGAATTAATGGGGATAACTGCATGATACCTGTCATGCAGTTATTTTTTTCTAAAACCGTAGCTATTGCTTTTATACAGATACAAACTGAACCGCTATATATTTGCTAACTTTATAGCTGAGTTTTGCTCTATAACCTGAAAAGTTCTAAACTGGTAAGATTTTATAACATATATTATCAGTCTTTTTGACGCTGCTTAGGAACCCCACTCACGGTTCAGGCTGTGTTTCTTTGTGCAAAGGCAATTACAAAGAATTACAACTAAAACTGGACCGACACACCAAGGTAGGCACAAACCAAAGGCAGACAGATATATGAAACTGAAAAATCATACTGACATTACATCATGCTACAGAGAGTGGTTGATGGTTCTATTATTATTATTTTACAGGCATGCTGATGGACTTTTAAGGAGAGATTTAAAGGAAAACAGATGGTTTTGTGGATGTTTGTAGGTAAAGGTTACCATAAACCACTTCTAGGTGCCAGGCAGGCTGGCATCACAGGTAGCAGACACCCCAGTCAAGACCTTGGTATCATAAGAAAGATTTGCACGAAGTTAAACGGAGGGATTGTAATAAAGGAAGAGCAACCAAATCCATAGGGAATCCTAGTTCCGTTTATTAACTGAAACCCCCCACCATAAATGATAAATAATGGCTGATGAAACACAATTGCTTAAAACTGTAAAAATAAAGACGTCCCAGCTGGCACGATAGTCCTTTCACTTCTTTCAGATAAGGTGTCAACTGGAAAAAGCAGTAAGGTGAGATTGATTCCTTTTCTGGGAACTTCATTATTTCTCATATAGCAGTTTAGGAAGTACAAGTCCTTAGAATTCATTAGAATTGCTTCTTCCTAACAACACATGCACTATTAACGCTTTTTTGCTTAGTACTTCCCTCCAGCTGAGAAAGACCTTGACAATAAAGTGAAACCTGATTTAATATCATTCTCGCTTTCTACTGCATGGCATTTTCATAGAAGCAAAGAAGTGCCTTAACAGCTAACTTGAAGTCTGGTGGGAGATTCCCATGAACAACCATGTAAAAACTAATCTCTTTCTATCATAATGTATCAGGAAGGATTCAAAGCAACGGAAGCGTGACCTGCTTTTCGCACACGGCATTCCTGGCAGAACTATGTCAATGCATTTTGATAATAGCACAATAATGTTACCTGCTCTGTCTTAGCTTTGGTTCCTAGGGGCAACCAAAAAGATTCCTCCAAAGAACAGCCGCGACTGAAGTTACCTACAGCAAGTACCATCCCCGTCTGTTAGCAGTGCCGCCCAGTTCTCCCAGAGAGACAAACGCTGTGATGGGCTGAAGCGACAGACGCAAGGTTGTGCCCCCAAAAACGTATTCTTTTCTTCCTCTTACGACAGCTGATTTCATAAAAGAGATTACCTCTCCCTTGTCACTCTTTAGAAAGCAAGGCTACTTGCTGGTAACCATAGTTAGGGAACTCCGTATACAAGGTTTTGATTATTTAAACTTCAGGTTGCAAAACCACATTTTGCTCAACACATACACATGCAAATACACGACACATATGACAGAAACCGTGAGTCAAATCATGACGCTTTGCTTTCCCTAGCTAACTTACGTGCTTTAGCCATCTGTACATCGCTGCAGTCAAATCGCTTGCACTGACGTTTGCCCAAGGAATGCTGTTGGGTTTTGGATGGAAGCACATACTAGCTCCCAAACTCTCATGAGCCAGCAACTGCATCCACATCTGAGACCACGTCGCTGAGGACGCTATGCCAGTTTATCGTACTAGCGAGAACCTGGGCCAGACTGCAGTAATCCTGGACTGTTACCTACTACTATCACAACCTCCTTCCCTCACAACAACCTGAACGAACACTGGGGGTATGAGCACACTGTGGTGTACTACATCCAGGATTGTGTGCATGTGAAATTATTGTTTTTCCCAAGAATATCACCTGAAATCTCAAAGCGCAGACATGGACAGAGCCCATTCTCCTGCCCCTGTCTCCCTCCCTGATTTTGCAAGCTGAGTGCTAACACTGATGGGAACGTCCATCACTGTTCTTACAGCGTCACCAGCTCAAGCCACGCTAGGACTTGTGCTGCAGTACGCTGTGGCAGAACGTGCTCATTTTCCAGGGGATCCTCCGCAGCACCGTGCTTCGCTTGTTAATGCTCTTGGCTGGGAAACTTGAGGACCAGCGCTCCTTCCTTGTACCTGCTCCACACAACGCCAAACGCTGGACGATCCAGCACTGCTTATTCTGACTTACTGAAGCTCCTACTGTTGCAGGACTGAGAAAAGACTCAGCGATGTGACAAACAGAATTTCAGCAGCAAATTCTGGTCATCGGCAGGCAGGGATGGCTCCTGAAGGGTGGAGACACATATTACAGCTGCAGTTGCTTAGGGTTTGTGCATGAGGACCAGCAGCTCTAGACCAGGACAACTAGAAAGGACATCTAATGCGGAAGAACCCCATTGTGACACCCACCTGGAAGAGGCAATGGCGATTCTGGTACCTTTACAAGAAGAGAGAGTGTTTTACAGAGATGTACGAACAGATTATCTTGCCCCTTCATTATCTGGATGCAAATAAGGACGAGGTGCTATCAATTCTAAAGCAGGTTGACATTACCACCAGAGCTGGCTATCGTATTGCCCCTACCTTGTGGCACCTCAGTGTGGTGACTGCATCTCAGCTGATGCTGGGATAGTACCCATTTACGAGGAACTATAACCTTTTTACAGAAGACAACTAGTACATTTAACAAAACAAATAATGTGGTTTTGGTACTCGGAAACTCGCTGGTTTGTTTGCCAGAAGGCGCATGTGCACATTTCATTCAGAAAGGCTGTCGTCCTGTCGTTATGCATAGACTGGTAGGTTCATCAACACCAGTAAAGGCATTATTACACTTGGTGCTGGGGTGATACATCATTTGTTTTACTGGGACAACATGGACATTATTCCCACCAAAGATGATTAGTGGGTTGCCTGTGCTTCCTGTTATTCTAGCAGGACTTGTTTATCTTTAAGATGATGAGATACAGGATCTATTGCTACTGTTTTGTTTTTAAGCTTCCTTTCCGGCCAATTTTACTCTATAATAATCCAAAAGCCAAAGGAGGACATACTCTTCCAGGCTAGCATATAAAGGAGATTGATTCTTTGTTTTGCTACTTGACTGAAGACCGTACCAAGCAGTGGCAAAGGAAGAGAGATACAGAGACAAACACTCGAAATGCACTTTGCCTGAGAATCTCACCATTTATACAGAACTTCTCCAGTTCAAAACCTTCCCATCTGTCACAAATAAAACAAGACTTCGTATACGTTCGATGCAGTACAAGGACACTGGGTTGCTCTAAGGAGAGTGGAGTCTCCCCTACCTGTCGTGATGCGGACGCTGCAATAGAGCAAAAAGGCACAAGACATGACCATGAAAAGAAAGCGTACCGGGGCCATCGAGGCCTAGTGATAGCAACTATACAAGTCTTCTCACTCTGGCAAAGTGGTCGTTGGCTCTAAATGACCAAGAGGAAGGGTGGAGTTAGGGTGGAAGGTTCAAGGGAGCAAGGGAATGGTTAGTGTCCTCCCTTGGTGAAAGAGGATGAAGCCATTTCACTACATGCAAAATGCTCTGTTGTGATAATACAATTGAAATCTTTCCCCCTTGCATTGCAAATTCTCAAAAAAGAATAATAGAAATGGGAGATACCATTTACCGAGTTAAAGATTTAGAGCCTGCTCCAGTATGCCTCATTTTTGAACTGTTCCTACAGTTTATGTCCCACAAATCTTCAAGAACGTAGTATGATGGCCTGATCTAGAGCCAGTTTGGCCCCACTTACAAATATAAGTGAAACAGTGCCAGGGAGTCTTCCAATACCCTGGAACAGGATCATCTGGACGTTTAAATTGTTAGCAGACCCTAGCGCAGTTTTGGCCTGAGTCAAATAGCTGTCTCCCAAACAATTCCTGGAGTAGTTCGGGAGTTAGCAGGAGCCAGGAACGACTCCCAGTAAGCAGTTCTGATGTGGCCAGACTCTTTTGGAAGGTAAAAAAGATTAATAGCATGGATCTGATGGTTCAGAGCCAGCTGGCTTCACTGGCAAAGAATGGTCCCAGGCACATCCAAATTAAGAGTATACGCAGCAATATGACTTGATCGAAGGCTTATTCCTTTGACTTTGCATCTTCAGTTTTCCTCTGACTCGCATCAGTGGTAGCGGACAGGGAACTGAGAATCGCGAGTTAACCGGTAACTTCTGGCACTGCTTGATCACCCTGTCCCCGGCATCTTGAAGCTGGTTCCTGCAATTGGGTATTTATTTCAGACGACAGAGTCGCTGAGGTTGGAAGGGAGCTCTTGAGATCACCTAGTCCAACCTCCCTGCCCAAGCTGGATCAGCCAGAGCAGGTTGCCCCGTCAGGTTCCTAGTATCTCCAAGGATGGAGACCACCACCCCTCTGAGCAACCTATGCCAGCGTTCAACTACCCTCGCGTACTTCATCCAAAATCAGGCAGCCTTTCCTTTCCACATCAGAGGTTTTGATCAGTCTGCCCTGGGATGATCTGCAGAAACAGAGCAGTCTGCACCAAGGTATGCACTAACATCAAAGGAGTTGGACTTGATGATCCTTATGGGATGATCCAACTTGAGATATTCTATGATTATACGTGCTCAGGAAGCAAGTGGTGAGCAAGCAGCTGGGAAGACAAGAACATAGAGGTTCATGCACTTCGTAATGGCCTTTCAGGCCTGACTTTACACAAGCACTGGCTGTTATCGACCCAAAATAGGTATAGGTTAAAGAATGTCTAAAAGTGAAAGCTTTAACCCATGCTAGGCAAGAGAACATAGTTTCAAAGAACACATTGATATGTATTTCAGAGGTTTGTGTGCAAATGGCAAGGACTCTGGGGCGGACAATGTACATAACATGGGCTACCTGTGCAATACAGACATTCATTAAATCAAAAGAGAAGGGCTGGCATGAGCAGACAGGGACATTGCTGAATGCTGCGGGATACTGAAGCTCCAGCTGTAGTCCACAGAACTACTTTTAAATAAGATTATGTGAAAACGGTTTCAGACCTCTTACTTAACCATTGTCCTTGCTATTCCACTCTATGTGCCTGAAGAGTTCGACAATTACTTGAAACAGTTCTGGAAGTTAATTGGGTCAGATACCTACTTGCTTTGAAACTCATCAGCTCCGACGCTAGTAGGTCATACCGTACACTTGGTAACAGTGAGCACTAGACGGGTGAATTTTCTGTCCAGTGTTCTCTCTACTGAACAAATTTGTTCTACTATTTAAGAGGCTAAGTCTTTTACTGCTATTTGCTGTATGAACTCTTATCCTCTAATTACTCAAAAACTATCATTAAGTAGGTGGAAATGAAAGAATTACTTCTTTTGTACAGTGTATTATATGTAACTACAACCATAAATAAGACCCATTATTTATTATTCACATCTAAATAATGATCTCCTGCTGCCTTTTCCCTCTGACTACATACCTGAGTACGTAGAATATAAGATCAATACATCTGTTCAATAGGAGGCACTGAAGGCAGACCGATGAAGAAAAGGAAAACCTATTTAAAAATGCAATAGCTCATAATGAAAAATAAAAGTTCACAACAGAGAGCAAAGGAGGGGGTGCTAGAATTACCCTTTTTCCCAGAATTAACAGATTGGGGACACAAATAGACTTCATCTTGGGAAAATGACTGTAAAGGGCACGAGGGTTGACGGCAGCCAGCTAAAGCAGCCTCCCTGGTGAGGCGCTGGAGCAAAGCAGCCAAATGCGATAACCATGTGCAAAAGTGGGAGAGCAGTTTCTGGGAACTGAGGGGTTTCTGCTGCATTTGGCTCTGTAAGAATACGAATGGAATTACATTCAGTTTTAGGAACTACAATTCAAGAGGGAGGCTGAAAAGCAGGGATGGTTCGGCAAAGAAACACAGGAACAACTAAAAGCTGGAAAGCACGCTTTTCACAGAGAGAATCGTAACTCCAAACCTCCTATTTAGCAGACAATTATGTGGTGATTTGATGGCAACCTACGTACAAATCTGATTTATTTCTAATAAAACCAAACCGCGGTACAGAAGCAAAGCTATAACAAAATCCAGAGAGCAGAAACTGCAATGAACAAAGTGCAACAAAGCACACGAACTACTCCCACGGCGGTGGCACCTCTTCATGTTGGAAACTTTAATGCTTTTTGTAGAATACCTGGGTTTTTTACTTCGCACAGGAAGTAACTCAAAGAAATCTTCTGATCTCTGTTGTAGTTGTGGTTGAGGTTAAACGTCTGTGATGATTCACTTGGACTTCACGAACACTGAATTAGGAAATAATTGCAGTAACATCTGTGTATATGTTTTGAGTTCTTTTGCCCAAAAAAATGTGAGGGAAAAGCCCCACAGCAGGAGAAGTTTTGGAAACATCTGTTTGCCATATATATGTGATTTCTTACAATGATTGAAGACAAACCTACAACACAAAACCCACCAGACACAAATGTAAGAATTACCAGCCAAACCCAAGAGGCGAAACATGCAAATGCAAAACCACACTTTGGCAGGCAGCTAAGGCGTCCTCAAACAGCGACCAAGGTGCTGCAAGGGAGTGGGTCCCTTCAAAATGACATATCAATGCAATACACTGTTTGTTCTTTTCCTACTACATTGTACTTTCTCTTCATGTAATAGACTGCATGCTAAAAATCTCAGAAAGACTCAGTTTGCACAGTCACAAAACCAGGTTTGAACAACGCAGCGGCAAGATGCTGCAGCGCATGTAAAACAGACCTCGGAAATAAAATCGCTGTGCTTTAAGAAGGGTTCGCTCTTTTTCTTTTGGGCTTTTCTTTCCTTTTCACCATCTATACATCAAAACCTCAGGGCCAGGGCTGCAGCCGGGCTCGCAGCAGTCTCTGTCACCCCACAGAATTCCCACAGAGCAGCTCTGGCCCGTGTCAAGCAGCCCGGTTCAGCCCCTTGGGCAGCGGAGCGAGTCCTGCACCGTGCCCAGCTGGCTGGACTTGAGGATCGAGCCCAAGGTTTCTGATTTCTCTCGGCAGGAGGACTTAGGAGGCAGTATTTCAAAACGCTGACTGCACTCCAGCTGTAGGCTGAAAACAGCTGGAACACTACTTACACCTAGAAAACAGAGAGGGTTTCTGGCTACTTTTGCAGGAGAATATTTGACAATACTAAATTTTTTTTTTTAGAGGTACTATGCACAAACCAGAAATACATATTAAATCTTTCCTTGGTGGGTTTTGTGGTCTTTTTAATCTTAGGTAGGAGTTTGGATTAAGAAACAAGAAACTACCTCCTCCCTCCTTACAACGGCGGGAAGGAGGTGAAGGATGGAAAGTGATGAGCGACAGGACAAGAGGAAACGGCCTCAAGTTGCGCTGGGGGAGGGTTAGATTGGATATTAGGAACAATTTCTTCCCTGAAAGGGTTGTCAGACATTGGCACAGGCTGCCCAGGGAGGTGGTGGAGTCCCCATCCCTGGAGGGATTTACAAGACGTGTGGATGAGGCGCTTAGGGACATGGTTTAGTGGTGGACTTGGCAGGGTTGGGTTAACGGTTGGACTCGACAATCTTAAAGGTCCTTTCCAACCTAAATGATTCTGTGATTCTATAAATAGTTTAAAAGTCTTACTCTGCCTATAAATAGTTTAAAAGTCTTACTCTGCTTTACATCAGGAATCCCTGATAATTAAAATACGCTGCTACAATGAGAAAATTTTAATGAGAGTTGAATTATTGGAGTTCTATTTCTATTCTGAAACTATTTCAGATCAGATTTCTTCAATTTCAAATAAAAAGGGCATTCTGTCGCACAGGCAGGTAGGACTTGGAACCAAAGCATCTCGGTTTTGTCTGATTTGTGCTCTCGCACAGGGACGCAGAGGCCAAGTCTACTTTCAGCGACAGTGGCACAACTGTTTTCTCCAGCGAGCGTGTGCAACTGCGGTGCTGTTGGCGATGCATGAGCTGCAACAGAATATGACTCTCTCTTCTGCAAAAGTAATGGCCGCATCAAACTAACAGGAGTAAAGAACTATAAACGCTTATTTTTGTGGAAGTGAGTAGATACAGCTGTACCAGTGCGGGAAGCTGTTGAAGAAGTGAAGTGAATGGAGCAACAATGCTGAAGGCACAGACTTGGAGTACACAACGCTGCGCTACCTTCACGGAAACGAGTGGGTCGTGCATAGGAAACATTGGGAACAAACAAGACTCCGCACTGGAAAACACAGACATTTAGAAGTGCGACAAATTTAGCTCCAGTTCATCCAAAGGAAATTTGCTGCTGTTGAAACAGAGCTAAATTGCACTTGGGGATTACACGGTGCAGCTTTTCAGAAAATCAGTTGGCTTGACTTTGCCACAGGTGAACCGGTTCATGAAACCAAGTCTGCAGGAGCAGCCCCGACCAGGTGCCAAGGTTTTATACAGCCGGATTCAAGGTAAAACTACACCGGCTTGGTGCACGGCTCCAAACAAGTGTAGACATGGCCACAGGGCAACGAAAAATTCGTATCACTGCTTACCTCATCTCTATTCTATTCAAGGGCTTATTTTATCTCGTCAGGGAGCCAGGGAGAGCAGCTAGTCGGGTTCAGTCTTGAGCTTTGATGTTTACCTTTGAGATCCCCCAATAAAATACCAAAAAACTCCAGCAAAAAGTGGGAAATTATTACCCATTATTTCTGCTGTTAAATAAAAAAGAGTGTCTGTTTAAAGTCAAAGTGCACTTTCAGTAAAGAAGACAGATCTATGTTTCTGGTACTTTCACAGTTTCTTTTCTGAGCAGGGAAGGAAAAAAAACCCCAAACAGGGGTAACTTGAATTTACAGGGCATGCAAACCAATTAATTGTGCAGATGCAACAAACCTGAGAACGGAAACGCATTCGTGGCTGTCCCTGAATGGCAGAGAACCAGATGCAAAATCCCCTGTAGCCCTTTGCCTGTTCCTTCAGCTATCCTGTTTACAGTATTGTTTAAATATTCCTAAAGAATTCCTGCATTGTACTTGAAATAATGGATATGACTGCAGTTTCAGGAAGGCGCTGAACACTTACTCTGCACAAACTTTTGTAAAATTCCAAGGACAAGATGACTGTCAGCAGTTCCTCATTGCAACATTCTACCTTCTGACAGCCTATTTATAAGAAAAAAAAAAGGAATTGTTTAAAAATAGCCACTAACACTTCTCCAGTGGGAGCACCAAGGGCAAATACATCCCCGGGTATGCTGAGCCAACATTTATTTTCCTATAAAAAGGGAACATCATAACTGTAGTATTAAACTGGATCTCACCACCCCATTCCGGTGCAAATCATGTGAGCAACTTTCAAGAAAATTTGCATGTATATATTGCAGATTAATTACTCCTTTGTTCTCTTTGTTACTTTAAACAGTAGAAAATAGCTGATTCCTCCTCTTATACTATTAAAGAATGGCTTTTTATTTGTGGACTAGGAATGAAAGGCATGGTCTCTGCTTCCCTCTAAAATTTTGAGCTAAGTTTTCCACATGCCTTTATGGAGCTTTTACATCTGGTTTTTAACTGTGACTGATTTTCCTAATGCCACTTAGTAGTAAACCAGCCAAAAGCTATCCTGATGCAACGGCAGGCAGAAAAGAATAATTAACAACGCATAATCCAACAACAATTTCGGTTAAAAATGTATAATCCAAAAATAGCAGCCTAAATATTTGCCAAAGGGAAGCATTTTAAACATGTTTGGATACGGTAATGTCTCCCTACCCGACTCATCACTAAAGCTGGGACGACAACCTCCTGCCATTCAGCCTGGCTTTGCACGGCCACGCGCCCGGGTGAGGGGGCTCAAAGATGTCATCGTTCTGCTCTGTCCTCTGGAAAACTGCAAATCGAGGTGGTTTTAGCAGCAGGAATGGCGAACAGGCTATTTCAGTTTTACAGGCTTTGTAGGAATTTAAAAAATCGTTTCAGGTGTACGCTTCTGTTAAGATGATCAGAAACAAATGAAACATGCTAAGAAGATAAAAACCAATCACGAACCTGAAAATATATACAGATACTCAAGGTTTTTACATAAAGATGAGTACTGAGGAAAATAAATCCCTGAGCACCATAGTAACACCTAGTGAAAATATATACAAGGTACTGCTTCTGAGCAATTTTAAAACAAAGTCTTCACTGTTTTTTTATATAATAGCCAATTTATTTGCAAGCAACATCTCTAACAAAAACATTAAAGAGCATTCTTCAGCTGGCTGCTGTCTCTCGCATGTAAATGGAATAGCAGTAACTGTTCAGAGACACTGACACAAATGTGAGTTCATTATTATGCCTATTTATTTCCAGTAATTTGCAACATGCATATTACTTATCATGACAAAATATCATGGTAAATTCTGCTGTTTTCCACTAAAATGTCACATGGGTATGAACGATCTATTAATAATAGTTCTTACTGTAAACAAGGCATCGAGTGAGACATTACTTCATAATGACTTTGTTCTTGCCTTGTTCAAAAATGACTAACAGGAAAGATGGAAACGAAGCATTCGGCAAGTTACCCATTCCAGGCTGTTCAATAAGACATCCCATGCCGCGTCCCTCTCTGAGCTGCTCCTGCGATCTGTTTACAACAGCCAGGAACAAATACAACCTGACAGCGCGGTCACGCTACTGCTCCTCGCCGGCATCCCTCTCGCTGGTCCCTAACAGCTCCCCGCAAACCACCACAAACCCCCCCAGGGTCACATTTTAAATAGCATCCAGCGAAGTTAACTCTGCCTTAAGACTGCGCTCCTGCATCCCGACAGCACGCACAGACCGGGCTAACGTTTTCATGCTAGAGCAGCGAAACGGCGAGGAATGCAAATCCAGCAAACCTTTGTGGCCGTGGCGAACGCCTCTCCGGTCCTCCACCGAGCTGGCATCCCCATGCGCGGCATCCCGATGCGCGGCACGGCGCCGTCTCTAAGGAAACGGAGCCGCCACGTGACCCAGCATCTCCTGGCCACAAGGTATGTTATCCGACAAAACCTTGTCAGGTTGGATAGGGCGGTCAAGGAGGAATTGTCCAGCTACAAAAGGACTGGGGATTTTTTTAAAATTTTTTTTTTGTAATCTAACCCGTTTTGATCTGTTTGAAGGTGAAGGGACAGACATGCCCGGTCGGCCAGAAGCAGCACACCGATGCACATGTAAAGTTTTTTAACAACCAACCAACACTTTATATTTCACTACATTCTTCCCCTTGAATTAATGAAAAGCGCAAAACCGACTTTCCAAAATACAATATTCATCGAGAGAAACATAAACATAACAAAGGAAATGCCACGCTGAGACTAAACCGCTGGCTTTTAGAGGAAGAATCCTGTGGCTCTCTAACGAGGCTGCTCGCAGCCAGCTACGGCACGTCCCACGTGGATTAAAGACAGTACGGAACAGTTTCTCTCCCTTGTAAGATTCTGGGTCCCTAATTATTTGCCTTACAGACGTTTGTGATTTTAAAGTCTTCAGTGGATCAGACTTCTTCCTCTTTCAACAGGATCCCAGCTTCGGCAAGATCTGTGTATCTAAGACTTTACACCTGCGGCATTAGTAACTGCTCTCCCAGCGCCCGTAGACAGAGGGGTACGGGCGAGCCACCGACACGGTGTTCTCTGCAACACTGAGGAGCTGCGGAAATTGGAAGGGAAGGAAGGAAGCAAGGGAAGAAAGAGCAGCAGAGAGGAAGGAACAGGAATAAAGACCAACTAGAATGTAAGCACAGATCTAGCCAATATACACAGGCTACAATGCAAACTCCTGTACATTTTGAATGAAAAGAAAAATGAATACACGATTCATAAATTGTAACAGAGATTAGCCTACTAAGTAATCTGACCTCCTGCACATAAAAACAACCCTCCAAAATTAAATTCACAAAATCATAGAATCACTACAGTTGGAAAAGACCTGTAAGGTCATCATGTCCAACCATCAACCCAACCCCACCATGCCCACTAAACCATGTCCCACAGTGCCACGTCCACACGCTCCTTGAACACCTCCAGGGATGGTGACTCCACCACCTCCCTGGGCAGCCTGGTCCAGTGTCTCACCACTCTCTCAGTGAAGAAATTTTTCCTAATATCCAGCCTGAACCTCCCCTGGCGCAACTTGAGGCCATTTCCTCTTGTCCTATCACTTGTCACTTGGGAGAAGAGACCAACACCCACCTCCCCACAACCCCCTTTCAGGCAGTTGTAGAGAGTGAATTCCACCCACTTACTCCAGCATTAAGACAAGTTATTTAGGTCTGTCCAAAACATAATTTCAACAAGTTTGGAGCTAAGGCACCAAAGAGAAAAAATCACAATAACTTCCCTTGGCTGATTATTCCATTACTAACTGGATCATAAGAAGTAGATTCTTAACTGAAATTTGTTTGGCTTCAGCATCCATAGCTTAAGCATTAAAAAAAAGTCTCAGCTCCTCTTTCAAGTATAAAAGGAATTAAAACTAATGCTCCATATTGTGTCCCAGAATAATAGCATTATTTCCAGAACCGCGACTGTGAATAAGATGTGAAATTATTATTGAATAAATATTGACAATATCCCACAACATGATGACATAACATGGTACCTTGACAATATCGCATTGCCAAGGAACAGGTGAGAGCTGCTTCTTAATACTGCAAAAAGATCATGACAAGATTGATGCACCATCCGAATAAAAAAGAATTCATAATAAAAACCCAGAATTACAATCCCACCACTTGGAGGTTCCTCTTCATTTTGCTGGATAATATCACAAGAACCTTCTACCAGCCTGGAACCAAGAAGAGATCTCTCTCACCCAGCAAAAAATGCACGTACTCGCAGCCTACCATGGAAACAAACACAAAGAATTCAAAATAAAGAAAAATGTTGTTCTGTCATGGAGAATAAGGACAGCCACAGTCAAAACAAGCATATCATGCAAGCCTTGGTACCCTGAACTCTTCAGTTATAATAGCGGCCAAAATGCTGCAGGGAAGAAAAAGCCCCCAGTAAATAGCAAGACCCTTTACAGGGCCACGGGGCCGCGAGGGACACCGGTCCCCAGGGTTAAAGGCTGTTACAAATTTGGTGGAGCGCTGCTACCTGTTAACCCAGATGAACATGTCGCCCGCGTAAAGCAGCAAAACGATTTACGAGCCAAACGTTAAGAAATTGCCCTGTCCTCCAAGAACAGCTCGCTCCCAAGAAAAGCGTGTAAATCCGCCATGAATCCGGATCCCTGGCACATGAGGCAGCTCTTCAGTGTCTGGAGTCCGACCCGCTACACACGCCGGGAGTGAAATTCAGTCTAAGTCTATTAAGAAAATGTGCATGGGCTATCAGTCAAGTCAAACCACCAACGGGGAGATACCCGAAAACATTTTAATTCTGAAGAAGCAATGAGCAAGACGACCGCAGAAAATACAGAAACATGTCTCCTCTACTGGGAAATGAAGGACAATTCAACGTAGCAGGTGGTGTATTCAAATGCAAAACCTAACAGAATACCAAAATCAAGGAAAAGATGCATTTCAAACATGTTTAGCTTTATAGCCCTTTTATAGGAAAAGATGTAATCTGTCTTCTGTTAAACATCTTTACATTTTTAAAATGTATGTTTATGTAATTTTGGTAAAAAATGCCTACAATGTGACACAAGCAGACACCATTCCTCAGCAGTGACAGAATGAGCATGAAAGTTAAAAATAAGCCGCCGTATTCCAGCAGAATAAATTCATACCGAATGCTTATGCAGATCTTCGGAAAATACAGCAATTTTCCAGAAACGCAAAAAGATAAAAGCAACAGGATGTCGAGACCTCACAACTGTGTTCAAGCATCTAATCAGTGATGATAATTAAGAGGAGACACTGCTTATTAGTGTCTCACACCACCTTCTTCAACCTTCTTCAGATGGTGGTGGCATCAGCGCCAGTGCCGAGCTCCACGCGGGCGGGTGGGATCCCCGCAGCAGAGCTCGCTCATCCGTCCTTCAAGCGGGGGGGTGCTGTGCTGGTGTGGGCGCACCGGGCTGGTGGGAAGCGCACTTGACCATGGCGGGGGAACTTTGAGCTCTTCAACCTGATGGGCGCAAACACACAACTCCTTGCTCCGCGGGGGGCTGGCTGGCTGCGCTGTTAATCACGTGTACCAGCAGAAACGGTGGCCGTGAAGAATGGGGACCGGAATCGCTTCCAGTACAGAAGTTCAGAGAAAAAAAGAAAGCGGGCAACACGCAATTGTGAATGCATCCCATGCAGACGCACCTACGTGTGTGTGCACTCACGCACAGACGCACAACAGCGCGGCGAGAAAGCCTCCGAGTCCCAATGCCGAAAGCAAAAGTTTCTCTTGGCTATTCCTGATTACGACCCGTACCGATGGGGGAGGAAGGCACTCGCACACCTCCAGTTCTTAGTGCTCACCTTTTTTCCCATTACTCCCACCTCAGATGAGAGAGAAAATTCTCTCAATTGTCCAGTTTATCTTTTTCTCATCCATTAAGCACAGAAAGGCAACAGGTTGTTCTCTCTCCTGTTCCTGGCAATCAAAGGGAATTGTCTGTCAGTAACTGACCCGCTGCAGGTTCGGGGCACTGAACCCTGTACCAGAGGAATCTCCTCGCGCTCCCCACCCTGGCCAAGGAGGAACTTGTGTCTGTCCTTTCCTGCTGCCGCAGGGACAGAATCACAACACAGAATCATAGAATGGTGTGGGTTGGAAGGGACCTCAAAGATCACCCAGTTCCACCCCACTGCCACGGGCAGGGACACCTTCCACTAGACCAGGTGGCTCAAAGCCCCATCAAACCTGACCTTGAACACTTCCAGGGATGGGGCATCCACAGCTTCTCTGGGCAACCTGTGCCTCACCACCCTCACGGTGAAGGATTTCTAGAATCACAGCATGGTTTGGGCTGGAAGGGACCTTTCCAGGGGATCTGGTCCAACCCCCTGCCATGAGCAGGGACATCTCCAACCAGACCAGGTTGCTCAGAGCCCCGTCCAACCTGACCTGGAATGTTTCCAGGGATGGGGCAGCTACCACCTCTCTGGGCAACCTGGGCCAGGGTTTCACCACCCTTATTGTAAAGAATTTCTTCCTTAGATCTAGTCTGAATCTATCTGATGTGGGATGCCACTGCACCCCCAAACATGCTGCCCTGACACCGCACGCATGATGAGATGAGAGACTGAGGAGCTCTGATGGGCGAGTGGGTGCTCCCTCAGCCCTGCCCTCGCCCTCCCTCCCCACTTCCCATCCCCACAAGACACCTGTGGGAAGCGCGTGGGACTTTTCCCTGGCACACGGTCCCAGCCACTGCCACGCTGGAGCCGCTCCAGCCTCCTCCGGCTGGCACGGCCGGAGCAGCATCACGGCTACGCTAAGGGTGCTGGAGCATTATAGGGTGGGCGGGATTGCTTTCACCAATACAAACTGTATTGTAAAGGAAAAAATATCCTAAACCCAGAAAACGCTGTAGCACAGCCGTGGCAGTCTCCTGGAGCCGCATTTGCTGGGCTGCCCGCTGCGGCCGCGCACCCGCTGCGGCAAGGGCACCGCTTCAGACGCCCCAGCCGGCAGAGCCAGCGCGCGGGAGGCCGCTGTAGATCAGAGCAAGCTCCGGCTGCTTCGCTTAACGCCGGAGGCTTCCACAGCTCCCTAGTGCAACTTCAGGGTTCGGATGCTGCAGCAAGGGCTTCGCCAGTTCCGCTGCCCACCCTGAGCCTCCCGCGTTACGAACCACCTTTTACCGCGCTCGGTTGCCCGTCCGAAGCGCTGCACGCCGCTGCTGCGGTACCCACCAGCCACAGATGCTGGAATTTGCCGTGAAGTTTGTGGCTTACTGCTACAAAACCGAAAATGTGAGCTACATAATATCAACAAAGTCTTTTTAAATGGATTAAGGACCATCAGATCTCAAACCCATCTGTTAGTTTATAATCTTTGAAATGAAATTATCTTAGTGGGTTTTTACAGCTACTGTAAAAGATTTGAGACTTTTAATTATGGGTTCAACGTACATAGAAAATGAGCCTTGATAAACTGTATTTTAATACTGCTTTTTAATATTATACAGTATTTAAATGAGGCCAAATGTAAAATTATACATCTAGGACATAAAAATGCAGACTAGATTCAGAGAATAGCGCTCTATTTCCAAAAGCACTGACTACAAAAAAGGATTATAGACCACAGCGGACGGTGAAGGCAATTTGTTGGAAGCAGAGCTAATCTGATCCTTGAACATATATATAAATATATACGGAAATGTATTAGTGTTTAGGTAGAGAAATAAAAGTAAAACAAGGGCTGGAAAGAGAACATAGTTTAAGAGGGGAAAAAAAGGAACTAAACCACAAATATTAACCAGGAAGGAAGACTACCCATTCAAACAAAGTACTATTCGAGAAACTGGGCATTTATCATGTCTGGAAATCACGAGTGAGTGCCTTTATGGAGGGTAACCTTTCCCAAATACAAATTACGGGGCTCAGTAGAGAGGGAAGGTGGTGACATTTAATGATCAATGAGATACAGGAGGTCAGACCGACTGATTTAATGTTTTCTGACCTTAACTTCTACAAAAAGTCATCTTTGATGTACGTTTGCAATAAATACTGGCAACCTAAGCGTATTTCTCCTCCCTTTCCTTTGTGTTCGTCTAGATTTTACTTAATACGTTTAAGAAGCCGATTTGGATCAGCAGTCCTTGATTCTAAGAGAAAGGATCTATGTTTTCGTGAAGGTTTCGGAGGCCAGGAAGGTTTTCCAGGAAACTTCCCTGACTGGAAGAAAGCCTGTGATTTGTTTGCCGTTTCAGGTTCAGCAGTCGGACAGACAAGCCTCACAAGGGTGAAGGAGTATAAACACACCGCTCATCAGATCAGTCGCTGCCCCGATCCAGAGCGAGGTGGTTTCAGCAGCACAGTGGTCTGTAACACTTCACACAGCCGTTCTCCAGCAGACACCAGCCCTGTTCTCCAGCAGCACCAGCAACGTGAGAGGGGACATCCCCGCCTAGTCCCCTTCAGGTCGGCTTATGGGCTTCCACCCGGAGAACCGACCGTGAACCTCCGGCTTTTGCTTCCCTCACCTTTAACACTCTTCAGTACACCAAAAGACTTCTTCAATGCCATGGTAATTTGTTTCTGTAATAGCCTTTGACAAATTATCCTGTCAAAGGCTTTTTGAAAATCCAAATACAGGAAATCCGCTGGATTCCCTTTATCCGTGGCCCTCCATCGAGGACTGTCACTGTCCAAGAAATCCAGTCACGGAGTGAGGCTGGATTGATTTCTTTGAACGGGCTGGAAAGCCTACGTCACGAAAACTGTCATACATAAAATTTATTATAAAATAGGGTGGGGTTGGGCTCCTGAGGGTTTCCACGTGGGAAACGATAGTGAAGCATTTTGGTTGATGGTTGGACTTGATGATCTTACAGGTCTTTTCCAACCGTAGTGATTCTGTGATAATTTATTGCAGTGGGTATGTCCAGCAGTTATGTACAGTTAATCAAAATTCACCACAGCATTATTTTTCTTGCTAGGAGTATTGTTTTTTGAGATATTTAAACCAGAGTGATTTAAAAGGAGGAACAGATGCAGAGTAATGCGCAAGTTAAGACATTAACGTGATAGCCGAAGATCACGCGGTAGCCACAGCTGGATGATGCCCTGGGGACCACGATACTCGAGATCCAGCGGCCAGCATCACCCATGTGCATTCCTCTCTCTCCTGGGGGGCAAGAGCTCTAGGGCAGCTCACACGAGCATCTCCTTTGAGCCACACGAGCATCGCTGGAGTACCGTACCTCAGACAACGAGGTGCCTCAGCACCTCTAAGCCACAGAGCTTTTTGGCAACTGCAAGAAGGAATGATTTCCACCAAAAGCAGACTCACTAAATTAGCTAACGACGTTTTAGCCCCACTGCGAGCACTGCAGAGGCAGTCGGCAGCCTGGGCTAAGAAACAGGCAGTTTTGTAAGCATAGCAGTATTTGGTTTCCACTGTCATCCACGCATTTTTCACTTGTTCAGTAGAGCTGTCCACAGCGGTAGACAAAGGGATATGATTTTTGACAGGTTATTGCTCCCTCCAGGGTTTGAGCTGAAGCACTGAAAGAGACCCCAGCCACTGCTGCCTGAGAAAGTGTTTGTGGGGAAAAGAAGGGAACAGTCAATAAATGGCTTTTGGATCATCAAACAAGACACAACATGTATCTGATGGTCCAGAAACACCTTTGTAATCTGCAAACCGGTATTCTTACCATAACTCTTCACAAAGATCTTACAAAATTTATTTTCATGTGCAAAGGCAAACCTTTTGCACGTTATCATTTTAACATTGCAAAATTTCTGGGAGGAAATATATTCAGTGTCAAACCTGAATCTCTTCCTAAATCGGTCGTACCACTGCTGGCAGAGAACAAAAAGGTCATTGTGATTTCTTATGGGACGCAGGCGATGCAGAACCATGCTCCATTTTAAATTCAGCAATTTCTGCCTTTCTCAAAGAGTCAAACCTATTCTCTTGGTCTTTTGAACTCAGGTCAGTCTATGAAGTGTCATTTTGCTAGGAACGGGGTCTAGTTCAAATTCTAACTTAAAGTGACATGTAAATAAAATAAGGTAACAGGGAAGAACAAGAAGCCAGTCCATAGGCAATTTTCCCCATTTAGACCCTACTGCTACACCATTCTTCCATCACAAAGAGAAACTGTACTTTTTCAACAGCCAGGGCATGGCTACATTGCACTGTATATAATATAGACCATATATACACCGGCTAGCACGTGTCAGCCACATCATCTTCTATGCATACAGAGCACAGTATTTTCCCCCCTCTTTACTGCATTGAAGTAAATATTAGCAACATCAGTAAATATTACCGACACCATTATACCTTCTCCCATTACCAGGCAGCTCTCTGAAGGGCTGAGCCTGGACCCGACTGCTGCATCCAGGTCCAGGACTGGCTGGTGGGACTCCAAAGGCGGGCTTGCAACGGCGCTGCCCCAACAGCTCCCAGTCCCCGAGCGCCAGGAGTGCGGCTAAAGCAGCCGGGGATGGCGACGGCTCGCACAAGGGAGCCGGCTACGGATCCACAGCAGCCTGCTGCGCTTCGCAGCAGCTCGGAGCTACGTGGCTTGCATGGATCAACGTGCCCCCAGCTTCCCTTCCAGGGGGGCAACTTTCATACACCAGAGGTGATCACTGCCTTACGATACTGGCCTTGGCTGACCACAGGGAAAGCCCGTTAACACAAGCACGACATGGCCCCAACTTCTTTTTTGTCATCGCTGCCAGCAGGAGCATGAACACCTTGTGAGTCCCTGCAAACGCCTCCTCATCCCATTTTCACTTATCTGCCAAAGGCTTAAAGAAGCATCTCTGGTCCTCTAACATAGGACGGACTATGATTTGGGGGAGTTCATAGTCCTTTATCTCTCCGCGGCTTCACATATTTGTCACCTGGAGAGACTCGTAGCAGACAGACTCCCTTTCTGTGAGCCACCAGAGTGGGACGTACGTTTCCCCTTCAGCTGTCGCCAACCATGACATAACTCATTAGCGCAAACCCACCTTCACTAGTGTCACGCTGAACTCCCCCAAGCTGTGAAGAGGAACGGCTGCGGAGGTGACACATGCCACACTCCGCCGCCTCTCCCGTGAAGACGCCGATTTCTCGCAGCGAGGAGAGAGGAGCAGCTCGGGGCAGCAGCATCGACTGCCATAGCCGAGCGTGACGCAGCCCATCTGTCGCCGCAGCAGCAGCCGCACCGCCGAGGATGACTGTGTTTAGCGACAGCACAAGAACACCTAAGCGCTGTACAGTTTACTGTCGGATGATACCGGCAGTGGTAGCTTTTGCTGGCACACTTATTTCAGTTAACAACGGTTAATTTCCCATGTCCTGTGCAACAGGGTTGTGTCACCGAAAGGATCCATCTCAGATAACATTTTAAAATAAAGGCTTTAATGGGAGGGGTCTGCATGGGGAAAATGATCAAGTTATAACCTGAAATAACACCGCAGTGAAGGAAAACTTTAAATGATTTCTCCCAGGAGAAACAATCCATGTCAAATACAGTCTCTCCTTTATCAAATATAAACTAAGAAGAGTGTTTTAATGCCTATTCATTTTGTTCCATCACATAGACTGTAATTCCTTAAAAAAGGGGCAGCCTTTGGAGCCTGTGGGTTCCAGCAATCGTATTCAGAAAACCGACACCTAAAAAAGAGTATGATTCATGCAGAATTCCTCTATAGCAGCCAGGAAACTCCCACCTAGCCGCAGCTTACGATCTGGAGGAGGATGCAGGGAGAGAGATAAGGCGAAGAGAAGCAGAATGCACCGAAATAGCAGGAAATAGCAGAATTTCCATTTTTTGTATTACTGACCCAGCACGGCTGCAGGAATGCAGGTAAAGAGGGGCAGAGGTAGTTTCACTTATTTTTGGAAATGTAAGTAAAGCAAATCCATAACTGCCTTACGGAGCATATGGACGGTGCTCTGGCAGTGGATTCTGTAAAATTCCTGACTCTAAGACTACACTGAAATTTGTGTATGCATTTTTCGTATCTCATAAAGCTGTAAGGAAACACTGTAATAATTGAGCTTCTGTCAAACACAGAAAGTAAGACTGACCGGAATTCTTATTTGATTTAAAAATACTCTCCTCTTGATTTTAAAGTTTCAATGGTGGGAATTCCACCACCGCTTTTGATTTTGGTAATCTATTCTAACAATTATTAACTTACTTTCACTATTAAAAACATATTTCTTATTCTGAATCTGCCTAGCTTCAACTTCTGGTCTGTGTCTTTTGCTAAGTCTCTCTGCTAAAGCTCCCCAGGATTTCATTTCTCTAGGATGGATATTTTTAGAAATATCAAATCATTCCTTAACCTCTGTGTGTTATACTTACATTACTTGAGTCTTTGGATGTAAAGCTCTGCATCTTCCCACATCTATTTCCAGTCCTTTAATCATTTTCATTGACCTTCTCAAACCCTTTGGTCTTTCAACATTTCTCTTGACTGTGGGTGCTGTAACCAGAGAGTTTTCTGGCACAGCTCCTGCCACCACCAAGCACAAAGGGTAAACTCTCCTGTTTGCGCTCTCAGATCCTGTTAGCATCCTTGGTTACAAAATCGCCCTGAAAATGCACATCCAGCCAACTGCACACCATGACCTCCAGCAATTTTTTTGGACTCATTCTGCCCAGCATACTGTCCTTTTCATCTTCTTCATTCCTCCAGTGTTTGTCTCATCTGCCTACCTAGCCCATCAGCAGTGATTTTCTACGGTTTCCTCCTGGTCATGAAACCGACCTCTAATAGGTAGAAGCCAGGCTTGGTCTCTGCAGGACTCCTCTTGAAAACACCCCCTATTCAGCAACCTTCTTTTTGCAGCTATATTGAGGGCAATGGGCTAAACATTTTTTTTCCCCAATCTGCTGTATATGTGCTCTATTGAATAATTTAGAAAACAATAATCAATGCTCATAATAAATGCATTATGCCAACAATATCACTTTATTAATCGAAATGAATCTAATCAAAAAAGATGCAAACTGAGCCTGACTACACCAAAAGCCTATGCTTGATTGGCACGAGTCACCTTTTTATTTACTGATCAACAAAATAGCTTATCTACTGCTCAATTATTTTATTCACCATCAAAGTCATGTTGGTAAACATAACATGTCAGAGATTGCCCTGTTTGACTTCATTCCCTGTCCCCCACCTCCTTGAAAAAAGAAATGAGATCATATGAATTTTCTTCCAGTGCTCCGGGAACTTCCCAATGCTCCAAGACACATCAACGATAAGCAGCAAGTATCCAAACTAAGAAATTCTTTCAAAATGCAGTTTGGACTGAAAACATAGACGGCGCAATTCAAGATCCTTTTGGATTCTCTCCGGAAGGTAAGTATATCTCACCATCAGCATATTGCACAACTGCTGCCCCCCTGCCAAACCACAACCTGAAAAGTACTCTCCGGCAACTTTTAAACCACTCGCTTACATTCTTTGCTACCAATTTTTGTCTTTTCTCCTTCCCTGGACAAGTATAGCTGTTTTTTCTTCCCTTCCAAGCCTTCTTTTCCCTGGAACATTCGGCCAAGTATTCTTAAACTGTTCCTAGTTATTAGTATTTTTACATTCACATTATTTACTCAGCTGAAGTTGATTTGGCTTTGCGAGACAGCCTCCTCTAAAGCATTTGTTAGATGCTGATGTGCACCTCGTTTACATGAAAAAAAAAAAGTAATCAAGTCACAATCACTGACACCTAAATAATGACTCATTGTGGCCCTGAGCAATTCCTCTTTATTAGTTGAGTTCTGTCAAAGAATCTCCACTGGCTAAAAACTGTGGGGGGTTTTTTTGTGTGCCTTTCTTTTTTTTTATTTTTTTTTTTATTTCAGTGGTATTGCTTATACCGAAAGCCCCCAAGGTCTTATATCACTTACCTAAAGAGCCCAGTAGGTCTTTTTAGTCCTATGTTCGTTTTGTTTTCACGTCATTTACTTTTCGATATAAACCACCTACTTACATTATTTTTACACCAGACCATTATCTGCTGTTCCCGCAGTTGTCCTTGCAGTACTAGGTAGTATTTCCCAATACTTTGGCTTCTTAGGGCACATTTTTTTCCCTCCAAATTAAAGCTGGCAGCACAGAGCAGATGTCTCCGAGCTGTCTTGCTGCTGCCAAGAGCGGCTGGGCAGCAGTCCCAGCCACTGCGGAGGGTGTCGAGCCGTACCCCCACCGGCGCGTCCCCAGGACCCGCGCTCCTGCCAGGCTCCCGGAGCACCCCCTGCCCATCTCCGCGCAGCCAACATCTCCCCAGCGGCTCCCACCGCCGCTGCGGCACGCAGCTGCCTCTGGGCTCGGGAAAACAGCGTTGCCATGTCCGTACGCCGAGGTGCCGTTACTGATCGGAAGCAAAAAGCGAGCGTGGAGGCACTCCTCCACCTCCAGTGGGTCACGTACTAAAAATACGAAACACAGAAGTAAGCCACCCGCTTTTGCCTTTACCATTCCTTCTCTAGCGGAGGACTGAAACTTGTTTGCCCCGGCAACAAATTAATGAGTCCTAGCAGAAGAAAGCAGTAATTCCTCAAACTTGGTAATCTGCGTCAGAAGTAAACTTCAGCTCGTAGTTTTGGGGTCAGTTTCTGCAGCCTTCCTTCACGCAGGCAGTCACAACACCACTGCTGTAATTATTTTCATACGCTGTACTTCTGCAATTACATATTCTTTTTTTTTTTTTAATAGAAGTATTACATTGTAAACTACCGATTTTCCCTCGTGAACGTTAGCGCGTTTCAACATGGAGCAGCACAGAGAAAAATCTAAAAAGAAAAATGTGAACGGATTAATGATCTGATAAGATTTTAAAGGTGAAATTGTTTTCCATGAGGCTGAGCAGCACCCTTACTGCAGAAAATCCAGATTTAAAGCTAAATGACAAGCTCCGCAACACATCCCGGCCAAGGCACGGAGCTAATTCTGTGGACAACGTACAACCTTGTCCTTGTGGGTCTGATAAGCCATTAATTTAGGCAAGCACAGACTTCAGCTCTGAATTGAACAGTAGCATAACAGACCTTTTTTTTTTTTTTTTTAATTTGAGTGCAATTTCACAGAGAAAATCAGAACAATTATATTCCGTTAAATCAGATCAACTCCCCTCACTGCACAGGACTAAAGCAAGCATTACAAAAGTTGGTAAATATTCAGTGATGCAAGAACTGGAAAAAAACAATCACACAGCCAAGCAGAAATTGGTAAAGCTCAAAGCTCTGCTGTTAAGGAGTCTAGCATTGCAACTACTCTTCCATGTCAAATTATGGATCTTCTACGCTTTTCACAAAAGAAAGCCACACGAGTGTTTTACCACACTACGATAAGCTTTACAATTCTCACCTTTCCAATATTTTGACAAGCTAGCCTCCAGCTTGTTCCTAATGACTGCCACAACTGTTAAAAGGAGCGTACAGAAGAGCCAGTCAATCAAAATCATACGGCATTAGGAAAGGCCAAAGCAGCACATCCTAACATTGAGCTGTCAGAGCTTGAAGACATTCAGATTTGAACACTTCGGTTCTCCCTTCAAGAAACTGCGACAAACAGTTCAAGTTCAAGTTTCTGAAGTTCAACAGTTCAAGAAGAATCAGGACATCAAAAGAAAACCAGAAGATCATCAACTCCACCTACTCTCAGAACTGCAAACTACTCAACACTCATGGAAATGGGAGTCCTCCGTTTTACATAAACTATATCCCTTTGCTTGGCTCCTCTCTCCTCACTCTTCTCTATAGCACGTGCTTAAATTTAGATATAGGAAAAGACTGAGACTCTCCCTCAAGACTCTGTAGGACATTAAACCAGATCTATTTGGACGCTTACTTTATTATATATATACCTACAGTAAGAGAACTTGTTCAGGTTTTTTTTGTCTCAGGTTTTACTTTTGACGTGAAAACTGGCAAACTGGGGAAGCGGACTGATTTCAAGTCTGTTCAAACCAACACCACTACAATGGTATTTCATTAAAATCATTCCATCGTTTTGACAATAAGGTCAGAATGAAAGGGTAACAATAACGCTATTGAGCAGAAAAACACAGCAAACCTCTCAGCGAGACAAATAAGAATGTAAAGGCAATGCTCCCAGGCAGCAGCAACAAGATAAACCCCGCTACTGCTAATATTAGGCAACGTTAATTGCAAGTAAATATGTTTAACATTGTTTTGTTGATATAATTTTAATCTACAATAAATGAGAAAATAGAGTCTGATCCAATACCAAGACGGTGATGTGCAAAAAGTAAGATTGATTAGGACTTTGAAATGTTAATAGATGTAAGTAGAATATACAGTCAGGCTTTAGTCTAACTGCACATAAACATATTCTGTATCTCTTTTCTTCTTAACAAGATATTCTTAACAAAACAGTATGTTTCAAACAATTTTTCAGAGAAACACTTACAACAGTTACAGCATTGCAACTTTAGAATTCTAATCTAAGGGCTCCTTTCTGCTAGCCTGTTCCAAAGTCAAACACAGCCACAAATACCTTGCTTTGTGTCACTGATTAAGTGAAAAACAGATTAAAATAGATACTCACACTATATGTGCAAGATCAAGTGGCTTTTCTGGCTGCTCAGGAAATACAGGACGAGGTGGTTCTCTACTTGGTACGCAACCAAGAGATTTACTAATTGCATGGCTCAGCTTCTTTGCAGGTGATTTCTGTTTTTGAAAAGAATGACAAAAATGAGTTGACTGTTACGAAGAGCAAGGTAATATGTGCAATCAGATAGCAGAGAAGTGTAAAAAATGCATAGTACTAGAAAATTCAGAAATATCCAGTTACATTATACTATACCTGAGAAATTAGTACAGACACTACACAGGTGAAGAAGTTTTGTGGGGTTTTTATTTGTGCTATAACATTGAAAAGTGAAACTAGTTTAACAAAAGTACGTAAGATGAAGAAATAAGCCAATTGTCTGGTGTTTCTATCAGGAATTAAATCAAGGGGCAATCACAACCAATTAAGGGCTTTCTTATACTTTCTCACAATGACTTCTGAACGCAGGCACTGTATTCTGAGGGGAGGGCGGGGGAAGAACAAAGGAGCTGGTGCACGAGCAGGTAGAGAGCCTGCACGCACAGACCGACCGATGGACCGCCAGCACCGCCTTCGCTTCCCATCTCTTGGAATCAACAGAACGTTGGCCTCTGTCCTTTGCCAAGGCAACTGCTTGTGAAAGGCAACTTTCAAATTTTGTGTTCATTATGGGCAAAGCCAAAGTGAAACATAGTGTTAAGATCGATATGAACGACTGTTTCTTTATTTTCTTTCACAAATTCACTTGGTTGTGCCAACTAATCTCACAGGAGCAACTATCCCAGGATCATCTAAGGAAGACTGAAAGGCTGGTGACAAGTGCTGCCAAACACACAAGAACGGATAGCTGGCCCGAGTCATGCGCTTACAATGTGGTTTAAGTCCAATGTTGACTTACAGAATTAAGTCTTAAAATGTTATTACATCCACCGAACTCACGCCAGTGACGTGGGAGGCCACATACTGCTTTTATGAGAGCTCGGAAGTAACCTGGCCGTTCTGTTTTTCTGATCTAACTCACTAACGGTCCACGTATGTGTAACCTAGTGGCTAATTACTCCTGTGTAACTTTTTTACTAGTCCTGTAAGACATTCCGAAGTGGAATTAGGACCAATTCTCAAGGTGCATTCAAATTAAAATTCAGATTAACACTGATGTAAATAGGAGGCAAGGCTACCCGGGACAGAGTTACACATATAGTTACAGTTAGTAGAAATTAGTAACTAGCAATTACTAACAATTACTAATATTTACTAACAATGAAATAAACAATTAGTAATTAGTAAACCTGATGTCCCTTCCAACCCCTATCATTCTATGATTGTGTGAAACCAGTGAGAATGTTCAACTCTGGGCCTCTTGGCTTTAGCAATATGAAACGGGCAATAAAGGCTTTTGTGGGTGGAGAAACTATGCGTGAGGAAGTTGTTCTCTCTGTGGATTTATATGGTTTGTAGTAGATTGGGATGCATTTTAAGTATAAAGTAAAATACTAATAGCAATTGGAAAACAACGAAAAAAGAGGAAAATTCCTTTCAAATTAGAAAGGAAAGATGAGCTGGATGCCTGTGAGAATATATTAGGACAACAGGTCCTTAATTGAAGATTTATTACGCTCCTTCAATTACCTTACAACTCAAAGTCAATGCTGAGAATGCTAAAAACCACCAATGGAGGCTGCCTCTGGATTAGTGATGAATGTAGTCTTGGGAAAAAAAAGAATTACTCACAATCATATTCTTCCCTGGAGTACATGTCAGAGAAGTTTCACGTGGCAGCTACAGTCAAATTCCAGTCACATGCCTCCGTCAGCATCTAACACCGCTTTACAAGGCGTACGCTGGCCTGGTTACCATATTAAGACCACACTGTTTCACAAATTAAACCAATTATTCAATCCATTGCACCCTAATTCCTTTCAGATTCTGGAATTTTTATTCATCAGCCCACAGACCCAACCTGCAAAGCAGCAGAATGCACGGAGGCCACGGAGAGCAAGTCATCTAACAACCTTCAGATACCAGCTGAAATGGGCAATCGATCTTCCCAATATATTATCTTTGGCTTTTGCAGACAGAAAGTCTTGGCCCTATCAAAGTACCACTGCAAAAATCTTGTGATGGGTACAAGATTCTTATCTCCTCTCACCAAGAAGGGCTTCAGTGGGGACGTCAAGAGAATTAACTGCTTCAGGTTGAGGGAGCTCTGCAAAACAGCATGTTCAGAAGCACTTCAGCTTGCTAATTCACTGCACAGTAAGTGCTAGAAACACTTACTGATGGCAAGCTGATGTGGGTTTTTTTTTAATGTGTTGCAAAAACCTGGTAGATTGCAATCAACGGATGATCCCTGCAAACAGTGTCGAAGTGCACGGCACTCTCACTATGAAAGGTCCTACAGATGATCATCAGCCTTTAATTATTTTGAAATCCTATAAAAAACACAATCTACTGTTTATATTACTTCTTACTAAGTCCACAGTAAAATTGAAATTATGCACACAAATGTGATGATACCAAAAGTAAAATTCTAGTTTTCCTGAATTAATTCTTCTACATGATGAAAATTTCCGCATTTATTTCTCTATTAATTTGTTCTCCACTCCTCCTTTTAGAGCATTTCCTACTTTACTCTTTACCCGGTTCATCTTTTGGTTTCTGCACAGACCATCTATTCCCAGCGTGCCTTTTCTGTGACCTCCTCTTTCCAGTATTTTTAGGCTATTTTAAAGGTTTTTTCCCCACTGTGGTAACAAACACTATATCCTATTGTGCTACCCCACCATTTATTTTGTCAAACAAATGCAGCACTGTCTAGAATGCTGTACAATCGAGCCACTACTGCAGCTTCGCTTTCCAAAAATTATAGGGGAAAGATAATTTCCATTGATCCCAACTTTTTGATAATGCAGCTGACAGCGAAAAGAGCACAGCAGGCTGAATGAGCACGCTGCTTCACAGGCGAGTCTGCCTCTTACGGCTATCTCACTTCCCTGAGAAATAGCTATGTTTTCTTTCAATTAGCTGAGTTCTGCTTTTGAAATTTCTAATAAAAAACACCTCCCTCTCATCACTGCTGCTCATCTTGACCTCCTGCCTGTTTGATACCTTCTGCAAGCACCTTTGCGTTCTGCAAAGATGGGATACTCTCCCCTTCAAAGCAGCAGAAAACACAAACAGAAAGCCCCGGAGTAACACAATCCTCGCACCCACCACCACCGCAAACCCACGAATAACACCATCCCCTTCCCCATCACTGACCCCGCCACTGCGAGCCTCCCCAGGTAGCACCATCCGCTTGCCCATCACTACCACTGCTGTATCGGTACCATCTTCTTCCTCCCCAGCTGCTCATCTTGTTTCTTCTTGACTTTAGTCCATATTTTTAAATAGCTGGGGAAAAACTATGTTTTATGAAGCATCTGTAACTTTTGTCACAACAGGACCTCCGTCAGTTTGGAACTTGGAGGTACTACTGCAAAATCCCCAGTGTTAATAAATTTCAACTCCAAATAAGTAGTTAAAACTAACAAAGTATTTCAGACTTTGAAAAGGGTTTCACACATCCTAGAGGCCAATTTATGGTCTTATTTATCTTCAGCTTTAGATGGGAAAACAGTCTGGTGTGCCTTTTTTTTTTTTTTCAGAGGCTTTCAACCACTTAACATTCCCTTCTGCTACAGAAACGTAACTGTAGAAACCAGCCAACAACGTGCTGCTCTACCCTCAGCTTCGTCCACACGCTCTCCTGGGAACGGCGAGCAGGCAATCCATTTTATTTACTTCCTAAATGGGCACGGTACATGAGTCAGCGGGATTTGCACCGCTGCGGCCATTATATCAGTCTGGTGGTAAGCGTGGTTGATGATCCAAAAAAAGGTCAGGCACATAAACGAAATAAGTGCTCTTTATCTGGACACAACGTTTCAGCAACCTTCCTGGACCCAGGTATTGATGGTTTTGGTTCTCCTCCAAACTGCTAAGTCATACAGCAATTTTCTTTTCCCTTTTACCAATCATCCAATTGCTGAGGCATTCATGAAAGGTTTCTCCTCCGCATTATTCCATGGTTCATGCAGCGCAGGTATCAGTTTGGCTCTAGCAATAAGCCAGTAGCGCTTTGCAGTTGTGGGTGCATTAGCAAAGAACAACTGCAGCACTTTCTCTTCCAGAATTCCTGCTTTTCTGCACAACAAACCTTTTTTAATTTTATAGCCTTTCTGAGATTCCTTCCTCAGCAAACTCTCTCAGTCTTTTACATATCTAGACCGCCCAGCGGAGGATACTTACCTTTTTCCCCAAGTCTATCAATAAATATTCGAAAGAAACAGTTTCTGCTTCTTTTTCCTCATGCACAGAATAATTAAACTTCTGAGAAACGTTTGCCACCAGTTCCTGTAAGTGTTTAAGGAATCAATGAAGCTTCTACGCAGTTACAATTCAGTACGTGGTGACCAGACATCCCAACGGACCCCCTTCCTTATGAGCTGGTTATTTGAGATTTACATTTTCGGGTTTCCTGTCCTCTGAAACACCTGCCAAGCTCAGAGTCAGAGGCAGACTACGGAATTATGTATGAATCCAGATATTCCAGATCTGTTCCTAGAACACCACTTCACCACCGCTTCTAGATGACAGATTTTAATAAATTTTTCAACTGAACAAGAAATCGAGGTCTGAAGAGTTCAGGTGACTATTGTAAAAGTCGTCTTTCCCCAGGCACAGCGCTGGCTGGTACGCACGCCTTCTGCAGCTACTGCAGCGGTGAGCTGCAAAACTGCATTCCTCAGCGGTGCTCTCTAAGTTCACAAGTAGCAGCAGACAAACACAGTTTTCAAGATCCAAAACAGTGTCTACCTACCAGCAAGCACATCTGGCTTCTCCAGGTTCCAGAGAAAGCTCGAAAAAAGTAAAATAAATACTTCTGAGAGGCTGGAATGTTTGTTCTCTTTTGTAACATAAAAAGTTGCAGGAGCCCCTGCTCTGCACTGTACACTCTTCAGGTGATTTCACGTTCCACTTGTATAGCCACAAGGTAAGGTTAAAATACCTTTCCTCTTAACCACTGAGGCACTCTCCCTACGGCACCCATCCTCAGTTAGAATCAAATGCAAACTGAGCACTCGGGGTTTGGTTATTTCAGTAAAGGTTTCAGATACATCAGTCAAGGACTGTCCTGGATTCTACGTTTTTATTAAATAAACAATCATGTTTCTATCCAACTTGGTTACAAACAAAGCACAAACAGAATATAACTTACATAGTGATGCCTGCGTTAAGTGTGCAACTAGTCTATAAATAAAAGTCATTTTAAGTAGTAGGAACAACGATTCAACTCATTTTTCGCGGAGACGCAGCAGGCAGATGCCAGCACGTAGCTGCACCATGCGGGCTCTGGCTCTACTCGACCAGCCCGACATGCACACTGCTCGCAGCTGGGAACACTGCTCCGCAGCTGCCTTCCGATAGCGGGGATTCAGCTCGCTGTCCTGGGAGATTAGGAGAATGCTGCGAAGGGACCTCCCACGAAACCAGGGCAAGCACTGAGCGAGTACGTCCTTAACCAAGTTTAGGCAAAACTGAGTTGCGCCTGCATCCGGACAAGCATCGCCCTTGGAGCTGCCCAGATCTCGACAAACAAACGTGGCTGAGGCACGTGCAAGCGGGCTGACCACTTTCCGCTGGGAAAACTAATACGTTTTTGACAAATAGCACTGAAAAACTGTGTTATATGTGCCAAAGATGTGAGAAATTATCAGTAAAATGCAACTGTGATATTCCATATGTTTGAAAACCCATTGCATCTGTATTCTGTGTGGCCAGATCCTTGTCATTTCAGAATGGTTTATAGATCCTGGCTCTGTTCACCTGCCTTCCTGTCAAAGGCTACATCTGTTAAAAAAATAATACTTCCATCGTGGAATTAAAAAGCTGGGAACTACAAACCATGTTACCGAAAGTTGTCTTTCTACCTTTTTCTAATTGTCTAATTATATATCACATCCACCTCCACCAAAAAGCTCTAGTACAATGGGCTGAGTACTCGTTACAATGGGCTTAGAAATTTGTAGGTAATTGAAACTTGGTTGGCAAGAACACTTGTTTGACAATTGAGGTTTTAAAGTTACGTGTTTCCCTCTCTCTCTTTTACCCCCTCCCCCCCAATATCTGTCTCATTTTACTGATATTACTTATAATACCACAACGGTAAACTAGACAGGATGCAAACACGAAGTAAGGCAGCGTATCCACCCTTCTTCTCTACTGAAAATGGGTAGGCAAGCAAAAAAATTTTCCAAGTCAGTGAGCAGAGAACTTTCCCTCTTCTCCCAGGAGAGGAACTGTGCTAAGCAGCCAAGTGGATTAAGTAGAAGGAAGCCAATAGGGTAAGTGAAGCGAGTATAATACATACACGGCAATGGTACTGCGAGAAGGAAGCTGAAGCACTCATGCCTGCCTCCTGCTCTCAGCAGAGACGGTCCGCCGACACGCCGGACGTCCAGGCCTGTCCCCCGCCCGCGGGCGAGGGCTGCGTGCCCTCTGCTGGGAAACGCTGAGTTACAAAAGGAGGGTTTCACCCATTCGAAAACAGGAGCCCATGGGACGGTGGCAGCGCACACACAGACGGCAACGTGACAGGGATGCAGAGCATATTAGTTAATACCGTGGTCCCTTTCGGCTTGTTTCGGGGGGACCGAACGAGAACACGTTCAAAAATTTTAATAACTTTGAGGCAGTCTAAATGGGAAACTAAATGAACCAGAAATAGGAGATGTCATTTGGAGAGCCAGATCTTATTAACAGCTACTTACAGTATTGCTAGACTTTAACTCGGTAGATAAAAGGGTCTGTCTTCTGGTTTAGATTCGATCAGTACCCAGTATAATGACTTCCCAACAGAAGTCATAGATATTATCACTATAGAAACAACTAAACATTTCTTCGGTTTGTTGATACGTACTCCAAAGCCACCACGTTAAGGGTGGTTATAAATAACAAACATTCCATTATAGCAGGAAGAGTGTTCTAACTCTGCTACAGTTGATAATAAGCCATCAAAACTTAGACCCTCGGGTACAAGCCCCTAGGGTAACTTGGCTATTGTAGCATTTTACCTGGAAATTGTGGGTGACAGAAACTGCTTAAGTTTAACAGACTAAACAAAAAATAAACAAACAGAATGAACAATGACTAATCTACGCGGTTTCAAAATGAACAGTTTGATTTTCAGTTCTGCTGCGCATACATAACTAAACGAATCGGTGTTTAAGGCCATTTAATAAAAGCAAAATTGAAATAGCCCAGAAGGAAAAATTTGGAAAGTGTTTGAAGGTTGTTTTTTTCCCCCCAAACAGGCCCCAACAAGCAGTGTGTTCATACAGCAATACCTCTCTTTCAAAAAAAGGTTTCTACCTGAACTTACAGATGTATATAATCACTATAATAATATATATTACATATATAATTATAAAAAATCATGACAGTATGTGATTTATATTACCAAAAAAATACCAAAGGCACTTCAGAATTTCAGGAAACAGAACCTTACGAAAATACTTATTATTAATGCTTATTCTGGGTCTTAGGGCTCCAAAGCTCTGAAAATACACCATCCAAGACTGAACTAGGTCTGGCTGACTTGAAAACCCAGGAAAAATAAATTTCTCTTTTTATTGTATCAGAGAACCAGCTAACGTCTGCAGATCTGGACAGCAGGAGTCTTTGGGTCTTCACTCAAGAAATTACCGTTGAGTAAACACAGAAGTAGGTCATGCTACTTCAGCTGAGGCTGCACCAGTGCTGAGCAGAACGCAAGAGTTATGATGCGCATTTTGTGGTCACGTCTTCCTTTCTAGACACCAATAAGGTGTTTTCACAACAGCCTGACATCGCTGATGCTGTTCAGTTTGTAAGCAACCATATTCCCAAAGCATCCTCTGCAGAGCCGCTCACCAGCCACGTATCCTTCATGAAACTTTGCGGCCGCTTAGTCCCACCTGAGAACTTTGCACCTTTCTATACTGAACTGCATCTTTTTTGAAAACGTAAGTGATCCAGAATAGACACCTTCAAATTCATTCCCTTTGCTGGATGTTCTTCGCCTTTGTATCAGATTTGGCTTCGCCCCTTCAGCAGCAGTACCAGTCACCTGGCTAGTGAAGGCAGAAGTGTCCTCCTGAAGACTGATGTGAAAAAGACACTTTGGATTCCCTGACCTCTCCAACTGGTGGATTTCCTTGCCTGTCATCTACCTAGCAGTAATACAGTCCAAATCCCAAACTAAGGTGTAAATTTTAAAATTAAGACTAATATTCAATTTTCAGAAAATTAGCACACAAGACTTGCAAAAGTTAAAAAAAAAGATTAAAAGAAAAAAACATGCAAGAGACCTTTCTCTTAAAAGATCCCTCTTCCATGCTCAGTTTATAGGAGACAACCCAGTCTGTAGTGGTTTTTTATATATCCCTGAATTTTTTAGTCCTTTTAAAATACTTCGTTGCTTAAAAAACCCAGCAAACAGTTAAAAAGGCTCAGAAATAAGTTTCTAGAGCTAGAGCCAGAAATATTACTTTAGACTACAGGAACATAAATGCTCTTTATGATTGCCTTACTGTTTACTGAGATCCCTCAAATTTCTCCATTTTTGTCCTTGATTTCCATCTTTTGTCTTTGCTTCACCTTTAGACAACTTTTAGCCTCTTAATTTCATCTTTCTTTGATTTGGATTCTGACTATGCTGAACAAGAAATGTAAACATCTCCTTCACTCTTCATGCCTTTTATTCTCTTGGCTCATGTCCAGCCATAACTCCACGGTTGTACTACCCAAACCTCCTGCAGACATTTACATAAGCACACCTTTTAAAAGTGTTCCTTCTATTTCACCTACTGCTGCATTTTCTTATTATTATGAGTTACATCTTGTTTCTGTACAGGACAGCTAAATTTGCTGCTGCTAAAATTCCTTCTACAGACTTCTGGACCAATTGTTTTACGTATCAATGTTTTCATTAGATAAGACAGTAAAATCTACTCTCTTTCAAGGTTCCCAACTATCATTATTTTCTTTCATACATTCTTTCCTTTTGTTCTGTAAAACCTCTGTTTCCCAATACTGTTTCCAGTAATCTGCTTCCAGTTCTGTGCTTCGTCTAGTGTTGCTTCTGTATGAGCAATTCCCTCTTATTCTTCTACATGAAGAGTACGGAAGGAAACAGTTCCAGAGCCACTGCCTACTCCCGGATGGCAGATAATTTGAATTCTTCATCTCCAAAGCAAGGTTGTCTAGTAGGCACGGTTCCTCGCCTGTGTCGACTCCTAAACCTTACCTTAGGAGCTGCTCGGGAGAGTGCTGTTTGGTTCACACTAAAGCTGGGGATCGTTCTGACGGTCCTGCAGTTCAGATCATGCAGCAACCTGCACTGTTGCATTCACCAGAAAAGTGACAGTCTGAACGTCCTCCTTTTCCATTTATAGAATTTCCCACTCCTCCAATTCACATTAGATCTTAAAATCAACTTATTCTGTACAGCCCAGTAAGAATCAAATGCCTCAGAAGTCAATACTGAGGTAAGACGGGATGACAGATTCGCAGATCCTAGCACCAGCGTGGGGCACAGTCCGTCCAACCTGACCTGCTGCGAACACTGGTCAGAGACTTCAGAAGGAGATATCCACAGTAGAGTTGAGGCTACTATTTGGATAACTCTTTGCATTAAAAGTTCCAGTCTGGATTTATATATACTTAAGGGGATAATAATCTACTTCAGATTAAACATTCCAGAAGTTTATTACCCACATAGTTGAAAAAAGGACAACATTTAAGTCTGAGTTTTCCTATCTTCGCCTTCCAACTGCTGAATGGTATTAAGCCCCAATTTTCTAAATTAAACAGTAATACTATAATGACTCTTCCTCCTGAAGATAATTACTAATTACAGTCCAATCATCATTTGAACTTCTCTTTGAATAAGTAAAAGGTTGGGCTCAATCTTTTGCCATAAAATAGGTTTTTGTATCTAAAATCGTCTATTATTACTTGATTATCATACAGTCATCTAACTGAATGTTATTTCCCACGTAATTTCTTTAAGGCTTTTTAGTGAAGAGTTTTCAACACATATATTTACAATTGTCAGGACAATGACAATACTAAATTTTTCTCTTAAAGAAATACTATCTTTAAAGATGCCACCTGCATAAAGTTCCTTTTAAGCATAGCATTCATGCTAACTGGTGTACCTTTCTGGGGAGGAAAGGTATTGCAACCTTTAAGTCTTTTTAAGCTAGAAGAGAGGAAAATATAAGAAAAGTGGGACTGATGTGAAGAGGGGAAGAAAACACATGTCTTAAGGCCTTGAGAAGGACTGTGCTGTCTTGTGTGCTTTAAACAGCACTGAAAACAATTACAACCATCAGTAAATTAACAATGTCACATGTAATAAAACCAGTACAATTTACCTATTTATACGCTTTTGCTATTTGAAAATGTTTAAAAGTCCCACTGTGCAGTTTTACTATAAAAACTTTAACTTTCAGAATAAATTAGTACAGAGGTGGTTGTTTCAGCATGACAAACAAAGGTGAGTTACCCAAGAGGAATGCTCCTTCATCTGATGCTGGTTGCTATGAGGACCATTTGCATGGCCACGCCAAAAACAGTTTTGACAGAGCTGGTAGTTGTGGCACTGCTGGCATCGGTACCGGAAACCCATCATGCTCTCACACCGGCAATACGAACATTCCACGGGATGGAAGACTTGGTGGAGATGGGGAAGGAGGAGGGGGGGGAGAAAAAAAAAAAGAAAAGTAATAAGCGAACTTCAGGAAAACCTCCACCATCAAATTTCATTGGAGCTTCCAAACATCCCCCCAGGTTCTTAACCACTAAACCAACTTGTTACTCTGGGCAGTCATGGATTTTGAGTGCAGAGCAAGTTATTTTGGTAAGATTAACCGTAAATTTCAGTTGATGGTAACATAGCAGTTCTATCTGACAAGTTCAGTATTTCTTCTTTAGATCTCTCCCTCCTCAGATACACTCAGACCCAGAAGTCTCCACGAAAGTCCAACAACACTGAGAATACATATGAGAGGACAGGGAAAGCAGAAAGGCTATATTCACAAAGGTTAATTTCTGCCCAAGGAGATCACTTTGCCCTAGAGTCAGCTGAGAGAGATTTCACAGAAGAGGGAAATTCAGAGCACCACAATAGGCTTCTGCTCTGAATCCTCTCACCGAGGAACTTCCCTCGCTCTTCCCCGACTGTGAGCTGCCTCTTGCACCTCTACAGCTTAACCTGAAGAAATCCCCATCGTACCTCTAAATCTTAACATCTTGGAGAACTGGAAAATTAATTAGGTGTGACATGCAGAGTCACCATCGGAAGCAGGCTAAAAAAAAAAATGCTTCTTCCCTGTTCTTCTACCCATGAACAAACAAGCACAGATTTGCTCCATTTAAGAGATAAGTCTACAGAATAAACAAAAGAGGAATGCGAGAATGAGGTAAAGGAGATATCCTACTATGTGAAATGCATCTTAAAAAGTGAGGCACAGGAAATAGAACGGAAGGACGAAGGTGAATTACAGGAGCAAATAGTTTAGCATTGCTGTGGGTGTAGAGCATAAGTAATTACAGACAGGTATAAATAACTGTGCTATGGAGAAGACCACAGGAAAAAAGCAGCTCACTGGCCAGTCAGCTGAAATTCTTACATATGTCTATTATAAACTACTGAAAGATGTAAGTGAAATAATTAGTCTGAAGTTTTGATCTATGATAAAAATTATGACTTAGCTGTTCTAACTGAGACTTGGTACAATACTGCACAGGGCAATACAGTTAAGGTAGAGAGATGCAGCTTCTATGGGAAGGTTTGGCCAGTTAAATAGTGCAGAAGTGCCCAATACCTCAAGAGTGGATGCCTACGTCAAAACTGTTGGAAACACATGGGTGACAATTAAAGCAAAGGCAACTTGAGCATTCACCTGGTCAGGAATGCCATGGATAATTAAGCCAAGATGATCAGGCGGATGATGCTTTACTGTGGCATGTAGCAACGCCGTATAAAGCAAAGGACTTGATATTGGTAGGCGATTTCAGTACACAAATGCCCATTGGGAATGGACTGTAAAGGAACTGGTGACTTTTTGTTTTTTTTTAATAGAAAAGGCAGAGAAAGCAATGAAAAGAAACACTTCTAATTTGTATTAAACAGTAGAAAAGAACTGGTTGAAAAAGATGACAAGTGACCTTAAGTCAACATGCCAACAGAGTCATTTTGTGAATTTCAGGAAACAGAGGAGAGAGAACATGACTTCAATGCAGCACATTTCAGTAAACTCATGAGAATTAGTAGGTAAGCTACAGGAAGAAACAATTCAACAGGAAAACTGAGTTAGAAGAACTGTCAGTTCCTTAAAGAAATTATGCTAAAGAAACAAGCATAAACTATCTCAGTGCAGAGAAATGAGCAGACTGTAGTACAAGACCAACGTGGCTAAAATTAAGAGCTCCTCAATGACCTAAAATTCAAAAGGAAGCCTACAGAAGTAAAAACTGGGACAAATTATTAGTGATGGTTAAAAGAATAACTCAAATATTCACAAAGTCAGAAAAACAGAACAAGAGAAAACTAGCAGGGGATTTAAAAGGGACATTGCAAGAATTGCAATTATGATCCTTAAAAGGGTGTAAAATTAGACATATGTAACTACTGACTTCTCATGTTATTTTAACTTGTTCAGTACATACTGGAACAAATAACAAAGCAAAGTACTGTAAGCACCTGAAGAACAACAGAGAAATGAGCTATTGTCAACATTTGCCAAATCAACCTAATGTCTTCCCATGACAGAGTAATTGACCTTGAAAATAGGAAACAGGCATCAAATGTCATCAATTCTTCATTTTACTTCAGTCATTCTTACAAAATTGGTCTCCCATGATATTCTCATGACAGAGGGAAATACACAATAGATGAAAGGACTGTAACTTGGATGTGACTCTCATTGGAAAAAGACCAGGGAGCAGTTAATTGTCAAAACGGAAAGATCTAATGAGCAAAGGGCTTTATTCCAGGTCATGCACTGGTCAGTATTTTTCATAAACATATTGAACGATCATCAAAAATGTCTGATTTGGGGCATCGCATTTCAAGGAAGATGTGGGTTAATTATACGTACAGGAGGAAGCAAAAGAATTGTCTGAACTAGTCTAGAAGACAGCTAGGAGTAGGCTGTGAGAAGGTACCATCAAACATGCAAGAGGTACTTACAAAAATAGCAATACATTCTCCAGAGCCAGTGGCCAAACCCCAGGTACTTAAGGGTTTAAACTGCAATAAGAAAACACTCATGCTAGAACATTAGGAAAAAAACTTTCTCACCCTAGGAATATTTAAACACTGATCTCACCCCAGCTTCGAGTCCAAGGAGGTGTTGAGTCCAAGGAGGTGTTGAAACTTTTTGACAGAGGATTTTAAGAAGCAGCGAGGCAAATCTTTCAAGAATGTTTACATATATTCAAGTTTGCCTTTGGAAAGAGAGATGGGTGAAGTCACAGGTTCCCAAAGCTTTTTTATTTTTTGCACACATCCGCCCCTGCACTCTCCCACAATATCCCTTCTGCTTGTGGCAGGGTTGCTGTCCCCTGCTACGCCAGAGCATTAGGTCACTACCTTAATGAAAGCCAATACTGGTATCAGCTGATCGCAGCGCGTTCCGTCTACCCCTGCGTACCACTCAATCTTGTCTCCTCTTCCCCGCCTTCTCAAAAATGTCCCTTATCTTCTCTGACTCTGTGCATTTAGAAGAGATTACTATTGATGAAACGGGGACAAAAGTACTACAGAGTCCTGAACCAAAGAATCAAAAACCTGAATTTGATATGCTTGATTTAGGAAAGCAATAACAACATTCTGATAAAATAAAACATGGAGCAAAATAATAATGGTGACAGCACTCAATGTACTGCAGAAAGCATCCTCTAAAAACGATTGGTAAAGAGAAGATTAGAACAATCAGTGTTAGAGATTATTAGATCATGGGCAAGGTATCTGGCCATCAAGACAGAAACCAAAGAAGTGCACTTTTTGGTTTGTTTGTGGGGGTTTTTTGTTTGGTTTGGGGTTTTTTTCCTGTTTTTTTTTTTTTCTTTTTCTGAAAGTGACAAAGTTTAGCTATGGATGGGAAACAAATAAATGAAGTGGAACAGCATGCTTCCTTCCGGTACCAACCTGCTGTCTTCCCCTTCCTGGCTTACTGGCAGGTGGTATGTCATGATCAAATGCAGATATTGGTCTTCTCCCATTTTTTTGTTCATTTCTGAATGCCATAAAATACTGTGTTGCAAAACTTATTTCTCTTCTCTCCTGTTCAGATTGCTTTCCATGCTCCCATTTGCATAAATCCAACCGGATTGAAGTTGCCATGAAGCAGTCAATCGAAGATGTTTTTCACATCATTGACATGCCCAACTCCAAGTTGCACTTGAACCACCATGACCCCTCCTGTCTATGGACTGTAAGAGTTCACCTCATGCCCCGATCCTTTTTTCCTCTCTCCCTCCTACTCTTCCCTTCCTGCCTCTGAAATACTTGTTCTAATCAAAATACTATGCATCGTTTTCTCTGCCTCAGCGAGCTGAACGTTTTTTGTTGTAGACACCTTCTCTTTCAAAGGTGTCCCGTTACTCAAAGCTCCCTGCCACATATGGGAGTGGGAGTTTCAAGCTTCTTTCCACCTTTCACTGCATCCAAGTCTTCAGTCATTCCCTCTTCTGGCTGCCAGTACTCCAGACTCAAACTTCCTACTGGGTCTTCCTTGAGAGACAACCGGCTCCTTCCTCCCTTCACTCCTGCCAACAGACCAGTTCCCTATGGAAGGTGCAGGAAGGGCAGGAGAAGGAAGCAGGCAGAGAGATTGGACCATGAACCCAATTCCACGTCCAGCTTCTCCTCCTTTTTCTGACTCCCGATCATGTATCTGTATTCAGCATGTTTTTGCCTTCCCTTCTTTTTTTTCAACTGATACAGTCAGTGACTGTCACGGTATTTCAATTCCCTCCCAAGTGTCCTGCCCCCATGGGACACATCTTCCTACTTCCCATCCCACCTGACGCCCCCCAACATCCCTAACTCAGCTCAGGCTCCTGCACTGCAGAGTATCCTCGAGAGAAATCTTGTCACAAAACTAACCTCACCCATGAAAGCTTGGAAATTCTTCCAAATGAAAACTGGAAGAACGTGATGTGTCCTTTCTCCTTTTCCTCTTCCTCCCTCCTCTATCACACAGACACTTCTCCTTTGCTTTCTCCTACAAGCCCCTAATTTATTCAAAGATCTTGTGCCATCTCATGATTTACCTCAGACTCCTCATTGCCATTTCTTCTTTATTATTATTTTCTTTGGTCTGCTCCCCTTGCTCTCCAACACCAAGTTATACACATGACTTTGGTTTTCAGATTCCAAAGATGCAAAAAAATTGACCATATTTTCTTCTCTAACTCCAAGTTCCTTTTGCCTCTAAGCTTACTGAATGCATGCTTACTGTCTGATGTCCCTCTCCTTCAGTTCTGATCTGAAGAAATCCCTCTGCCTCTCACATTTCCACATAAGCCATTCTGGTCAAAATCCCTTATCGCTCTCCCACCCAAATGTAGGTATCGTTACTCCACTGCCAATTTTTGCGTTGCAAACCCCAAATCCGATATTCCTCCTTGTCTTGAAATCTCCATATACTGCCCTGGCTCTGTGTATTCATATTTTATCTTATATTTTGACTGCTGATGCCAAAAACCAGTCTTTGCTCTGTCTGAACAATGCCCTTCCCATGGAGACATATGATTAGGGCTTCCAAAATATGACAGTAATATAAATGATAGATTGCTAAAATGAAATAATGAAGAAGAGTTTTAGAGGAAAATTGTGGATCCATATTTTGGACCCACATGTTGTTTCAAAGTATCCTAATTTTAAAGGTACATGAGAGAGGTAAGAGAGATGCAGGACGGAATGACCAGAGGCTGGTCTGGAACTGAGAAGCATATCCACGTTGCCTGCTTACATGTGACAGAGTATTTCCGTATGAAGAATGGTATCAATAACAAAACGTAGATAGAAATAAGTTGGGGAAAAGAACAGAATCTTTATTAAAGTGTGTAGGAGAAATTCCCAAAGACATTAAAAAACTAGCAGTTAAAGGAAAACGAGAATATGACAGCTGCCAAATGCAAGAAAAGAAATCAAAGAGGAGGTAATAAAAGTAGAAAGCTAAAGCATGACGAAGATGTAATAATTCAACATTTTTCACATAAAAATGTTTCAAGGAAGACCTGGAAAAAACCCCACTGTTCAAAACTCTGGCTAAGACAGAATTAATGTTGGAGGAGAAATGCTTTGAAGAACTTGCCATGACTATAAATACAAACTTTTATTGTAGTGTTCTTTTACATGTGGTACTAATAGCTACATCTGTAAACAAGACATACTGCTGCAAGATTTTGTTTTGTCCCAGTGGACACAGGCCAGCAATAAAAAAAAAACCACCAATGAAGAGAGGCCTGCTTAGGTGGCAGTTTAGAGCAGGAGTCTATACCTTCCCATCGCCTAAAGCAGGAACCTGACCTCCTTGGTCTAAATTAGCAGTTGTGAATACACCCAAATACTCTCTGGCCCTGCACATCTCTAAACAAAACCTAATCTCTGGGACTAAACACATTCTGCTCCACTCATTGCAGTGGAACACTGCTTTACAGCTTTATACCTGTGGTCTGTGGACCACGTGGATCTGAGGGACTACTTCCACGGCATCAGCAGGTTATGATGAACAGAAGCAATCTGGCACGTGCTGTACAGCAGCCTACGTAGAAGAACCTTTTAAAATAATCGACATTCCACTGGAAAGCTTAGGGACCAGCAAAACAGAAGAGACTGAAGCGCATTGCAGAATTTTTATCCAGAAAAGAAACGATGGGCTTAAAAACTCACAGAACACTACCAGTGAGACACACTCCGAGGTGCCAAGTCAGAGGATGGCTCTAACCAGGGCACGGAATGACACAAGTGTATCGCAAGACCCAGCCTAAGTTGTGCAAAGACTCTGCTGAGTAGCAGCTTAACACCTTCCTGTACTCTGTAAAAACGCTGCACAGAATTATTGACTCACACTACCCAAGTTATCGCAGACAGGAATTAACATACCAGGGCAGCACGGACCGAAACACCTTTGCAGAAGCTTCTTTTTGAAACGTGCTTCCAGCTGTTTGTCATCACTCGTATGTACAAGTGGCACTGTGCCTCTTAGAGGGGTATCAGTCTTCCAAATCATAATGATGTCTACAGCATTTTGTAGCTTCCTTTTCTTTTCTTTAAAGCAATCGTCTGGACAACTTAAATCGTTTACAACTGGTCTTTAAGGACGAGAGTTCACAATCAGAAGAGTCTTCCTTAATGACAATTTACACCTCGGGCAGTGCAGGCAATTACCTATTGCTGGTATAGAAGATTTTAATGCCACATTTTTTTCTTAAAATCTTTTTTTTTTTAACCTACTGACAACCCAAGGACAAAGCAGACCTCCATGAAAATGTCCAGATCCTCTAAAGGAAAAACTGAAAAAATTTTGGCTCTCGAGTAACCACAGAAACATTGTGTCAAAATCACAACAAGGAAAAAAGGGAGAGTAGTTTCTCGATGGATGTCAGTGATACATTCCGGGCAGCAAAGGACTGACTGAATCGAAAGCACGAGTTTCTGTCACTGAACTCCTTTACCACCGTCAGGATAATTCTGAAATAATTCTGAGTATGTCTGTAAATTTTATTACACTTCTTAACAGAAGCTAGCATTCACAGAGACCTGGGGAAGCACAGAAAGAAAGAAAAATGTGAAAATAAGGCAATTCTGCTTCTGGAAAGGAGGTTTCCCCTGTGCTTCAGGAAAGGCAGTGAAATGGCAACGCAGCCCACCCAGACACTGAAAATACCGCTCAGCCACTGACCTGCCTGTCTGGGAGCGAGGAGGGGAGGGACGGCAAAGGGGGTAGAGATCGGACACAGACCACCGAGGGGTGTCAGAGCTCCGCAGCAACCCAGCGAGACCTCGGCCGACCTCCGCTCACCCTCCCGCAAGGGGAATAACGTTGTTACAGGGAAGTTTAAAGACGGTCCATACACTTCAACACCTCTGTGAAAGCACCAGCATGTCTGGCATTTCTTCCTAGGAAATCACCTCCCTCCTTTCGAGAAATGTGAAAAAGCCAAAACCCAAAAATGGCATCATAACTGCCATTCTGTGGATTCTTAGCTTTTTTTTTTTTTTCCTTTTTTCAAAGGAAAGTCGAAAATTAATTCCACTGGGAGGCTCTACCTTTCCCTGTGAAAAGTAAAAGATTTACCCCAGCTGAGGCTGCTCAGCAGCTGCTAAACACAAGTTTTGTCATTTTAGGAAAAGTAGAAATTCTCAAACACCTTCAGAAATTATTGAAATTATTTTTGATCTTCTGGGAAAGTTAAAGATTTATTTGTCACAGAAGGTGGCCAAAGCTTGAGTTACAATACCTGACTGAAGAACTACCTGATAGGGATAAAAAAAAAGTTACGGAGCATTTTTTAATTGGGAACTCCTAAACAGGATCTGCATTCTCCCTACCACACACATTTAGTTTTTTAAAATGGTTGTCTTTCAGGTAAGATACAATCCTCACCCTAGAGAGTCTATGACCTAGCCAAGTATTTCTACAAACGTTAATAAAAGCTTAAGATAACAGCCATGGCACGTTTATAAGCTAGATATTCTTTTCCATATTTTCCCTTTGTTATAAATGGGAGAGGAAAAAAACCCACCATAGCCTGCAGACTTCATCCACTGGCTTTTACAAAGGACCCTATTTCTGCAAAAGCATAACTAAACAGATTAGAATGCCTGCACAAAAGCCTACTGTTATTATGCTGCATATTAGCCGGCAAATTGAGATGATGGCTCTCAAAATAACGTGCTGGCCTATTTGTTTAGATCAATACCACCAATCCATGGAGTTTACTTGATGCCTTGAGAAAGAAGATATGTTATTTTTTACCTGTAAATGTGATTTCTCCAATAAAAAAAGCTCAGTTCAGAGCTTATTTGCCTTTTCCTTATATCAGAGTTGAAAAGACAACCAAGGAAATTGCAGGACTATTATTTTTTTTTTTAAAGGTGTCAACCAAGGTGTTCAAGTGCCTCTGAAGTAACTCAACAGTAATTGCCAGAGTAATTAATGAGAATATTTACAAGCTGTGAAGGAGACAAACATCTGGTTGGGAGGAAAGGTTAGGGAACAAAAGCACTACACTCTGACAAGGTGCAGTCCAGAGAAAACTAACTTGCAGTGGAAATCAGCAGCTGACTCCAGAACAAGACTACTACTAAACACGACAAGGAAATGTGTTCAAGGTAGTAGCAGCAAAGACACAAACTGAAAGGATGGATCTTTAGGGACTGAGCCCATTTTATCAGATATTGTTTGACAGACTGGCTGTGGAAGAGGAGAACTTCAGGGAATGATTTAAAGAGGATTTTCATCGCAATCATACCTAGAATCACAAAATCACTGGCTAGCTGAGGCTGGAAGGGACCGCTGGAGATCTGCTCAAAGCAGGGTCATCCAGAGCAGGCTGCTCAGGCCCCTGCCCCGTCAGGTTCTGAGTATCTCCAAGGATGGAGACTCCGCAACCTGATGCAGAGTCTGACCGCCCTCACAATAAAAAAACCCCTTCTTCCTATGTTTAAACAGAATTTCCTGTAATTCCATTTGTGCCCATTGCCTCTTGTCCTGCCACTGGGTACCACTGAGAAGACTGTAGCTGTCTCTTCTTTCCTGCTTCCCACCGGTTATTTGCACACATTGATAAGGTCCCCCTGAGCCTTCTCCTCTCCAGGCTAAGCAGTCCCACCTCTCCCAGCCTATCCCCGTACCACAGGTGCTGCAGTCCCTTAAGCATCTCTGTGGCCCTTTGCTCCAGTAAGTCCACGTCTCCCTTGTACTGGAGAGGCCAGCACCGGACACAGCATTCCGGATTTGGTCTCAGCAGTGCTGAACGGAGGGCGATGAACATCTCCCTCGACCTGCTAGCTATGCTCTTCCCAATGCAGCCCAGGACACTGTTGGCCTTTTTTGCCTCTAGATGGCATTGCTGGCTGATGTTCAACTTGGTGTCCACCAGGACCCCCAGGTCCATTTCTGCCAAATTATTTTCCAGCCAGTCAGCCCCCAGTGTGCACTGGTGCATGGGATTATTCCTTCCCAGCTGCTGGACTTCGCACTTCCCAGTGTTGAACTGCGTGAGGCTCATGAGGAAAGAGACAGGCAAAATTATTTTTAAGACCTCATGTTCTCATGAATCTGCACTTGAGGAATCATCTGATACACGTCCGAATACTCAACTTAGAGCCTTGCAAATCTGTTCTGAAGAAACAGTTCAGCACCTCTAGTAAAGCATCTGCAGTAAAAAACCAAACTGTAACACTAGAGAGTGAAGTTTACCTTGAGCAGGGAGGTTATCTACCATTAGTTCTAGTAAAGGTGGAAAGGTTTCACAGTTCTCCCAAGTTTAGTATCAGATCACAACATAACAGAGGTTCATCCGGTAGAGAGACCTTCAGCAGCCACCCTAGTAAAGCAAGCTCCAGCATCCGGGTGGGTATCAGAGTTACTCTCCCTCTTGTGAAGGTTGCTGATTTTAGATTACACTGGATGTGAGAACCTGTCACTAAGAAATTGCATAGTGCTGAAACACAGGTGTCAGCTGTAGCTTAAAATTTAAAAGCTGACTGTACCAAATTCATTAAGGGCCCAAATCAATGTCTGAAACTTAAACCCTTTTAATAATTGTGGAGCACTATGAAACAACTCCAGTATTTTGTCTGGGAACTGAATGTCTCAGATTTCAGCTCTAAGATCGCCATAGGGAGATGCCAATTCCTACCCTATCCAGTGCTGAAGTTACCACCGTGCCAGTCCTGGAACAGAGCAGTCCTACACACAGCACGGAACGACTGGTCAGGATCAGAAGCGGAGGCAACATCTCAAAGTAGTATATACTTGGAGCAGTAGCTCGTTACCAAGTAATGGATAAAAACTAGAGAATCTTTGTGTTCAACTCTTTCCTCCAAATCAGAGGATTGATTTTGGCTGGCTTGTAAGGCTGACAAAAACCTGACTGAAGGCATTAGTACAACATACCACCATACCCAAATAAAAGATGATCCTGTTTTAAATCAGCATTGATCTCCGTCTCTTTCATGGTTTTGCCTCTGTTCTGGAAAAGTTTTCAACTGAAAGGTGACAGGCATTCCTGTAACCTGCTACAAGCATTTATTTCAACAAAATTTACGGTTTTTTTAATATATGCAGATATTAAAACATACAAAACCCTTACAAAATAACTTCATATTAATTTAGTCACAGAATCCACAGCAGTAGCCATTGTCAGCACAAGCTTCACATCTTCCATCTTCTGCCTTTTAAATATTGAAAATGACCATTTAATAGGAGATCTTCAACCCAGATCCATAGCGACAATGAACTCTTGCATATGTCCTCTCTCAGACTTTAAACTATAAAAGCTTCTGGCTTGCTTTTTCCTTAGCGGGCACATCTGTACTCAGAGCTGTGTCCTCCCTCAACATTTCTTTTCCTACCACATGTCCCAGTAACCCCAAGCTCATTCCTTCTACTGCCTCTATCCTTCAGATTTGCTGTTTTTACCTTCCCACAGTCAGGCCCCCAACACCAAGCCTCCCTTAACTTCTTTTGCTGTAGGGACATAACCCAGACTTGATCTCCTCCACCTGCTAAGCCTGCTGTGGCTTGCCACATACCTCTGTACACCAGCTGCAATGATTTCTCATCAACACTTTCAAGCAGAGGAACTGCTGCCTGACTCTGGAGCAAAAATACCACTTGCAACAGAATAAAAGTTTCTGCGGAAAAAAAATCGTAGGAACTTAGAAGGCAAGAACACTGGCACGAATTATCAATGATAACATAATTCAGCAAGGAGCTTGGGAGGTAGCTGTAGAAGAGGCTGATAAGAATTAGAAACATAATTTTAATGCCACAAACATTAAAAGTTTCCTATCAAGTTATCTGAATGCTAAACCTATGTGTAACAAGACTCCTATGTGTAAGAAAGGATTAAATCTGGAGATTGCTTGGCAGAACAGATGAATGGGGAGAATCTCTGGCTGCTAGGAAGAACACGTCAGAAAAAGGGGCACTTATGCAACTGCTCCCAATGAAGATGGTTAGATTGGGATCTGCATATTCTAAAGCAGCCATATCCCACAACAGAAGCTGTCAGATATACAGGAATGCGTGCACTTATCTATGAGGTTGTATTATTCCGGGTATCTAGCCATTTCCTCCAGGTACTTTCAAGCAGAAAAAAAGATCAGACTATGGATTATCTGCAGATCTTTCCACCATTTCACTTCTGTCCAAACATGATGTTTAAACATTTTACCCTTGCCTAAGAAGCTCTGTGCAATTCCATCCTGACCTGTAATTCACATAAACATGTTACTGCCTGGTTCCTTACCGTGTTTAGTCCACTCTGAGTGCTTTTCTTGAAGTATGAGTTTATAAGGATAAGAGGATAAAGGAAGAGGCAGGAAGCAAGAAGTCACTGCTGCCCTTCTATTAGTGCAACCTGCTACATGAGGATGGGAAAGACACCGTGGTAATATAGTTTACCTAATATTTTAACTAGATCAACCTCCCCACCTTTTTCGGAAGTTTTTCCCTAAGATTTGTCTCCATGAAATTGCTCCCCTCAAAATTCTTTTAAGAATCACTTTTTTAATGAGACCCACAGAAAATCTCTGTAAACATATAGAGCAATTGGGAAATTCACCTTCTCTTCTGTTGCAATAAGGAAGAAGAGGCCCATTGAGCATCGCAACTCCAATCTTGTTCACGGCTGAATAAATGCAGATTAAATTCACGACCAGATATGCTTTGCAAGAGGATCAAGAGAAGACAACGAAACAAATGCCAAAAACCAGCATATCAAAATCACAGCAGTACTTAACCATGTCACAGGCATAAATGTCAAGAAACAGAGAATGGAATATAAACCATGAAAACTTAGCTAGAGACAGACTGCCAAGCTGTGCCTGTAAACAGCTAGGTAAAACCAAGAGTCTAGAGTTTATCCACCTGTGTCTTAAAAGACAGAAGTCTATACACCTTGAAATGACTATAAATGCTTTAAGCAGAAGAAGAGGTAACAACTAGTAGGGCAGGGGTTTTGAAGGATGATAACATGATTTTACTTTGTGAGGAAGGAAATGAAAGATGAAGTTTAGTTAATGGTGAAGAAAAAAAAAGTTGGTTTTTTTTCCCCGCAAATTCAAATACAGAACATCACACACACACACTGTGTGCAACTGTACATAAATTAAACACACCACCTTTTTGACGACTACAAACAACAAACAGTTTCGATACACTTGAACAACCTTCTGCAGGAAACCTTTTTGCTTCCCTGAACTCCATAAAGCCCTCTCAGCCAGATGACTCTTTCATCACTCTTTCCTCACTGTTAACCTTCAGTTTTCCATCCCTTATTGCTCCTTAAATACTTTCCATAGGCAGTAAACCCAGGAAATTTTAGCTAAGAAAAGGTCTGGAAGTGAGAGGAGCTCAGCATTTACTTCCCATAGTGAGCACTGAAGTGACTCATGTGCTCAAATGCTACTCAAGACAGACATTTGAACGGGTACCAAAAATCTTTGGGAGTTAGCACTTGAAAGCGCATGTTAAAGCGTAGTTCAAGTGACGTTTTTTAAAAGTTTCAGAGTAAACATGAACATTTAGAGAATTTCATTTTTCTGCTGCTTGTTTTCTCATCTTCCACTACTAGTGATGCTAGAACTCTAAAACTAATCTTGATTTGCATTGTTGCTGATGATTTCATAAAGAATCAGTCTTCATCCCAGAAGCGCAGAGCACTTTTCACTCCAACAAAAGTTTGGGCTTAAATGTTCTGGGACTAAGACCATTACAATGGGAACGATGAAGGCATTAAGTGCTTCGTTACGTGAGAAAGGACAGCATATTTACATATGTTGAACAGAAACCCTGCTCTGACCAGATGTTTCAAACAAGAAAATATTCCATTTACCATTTTCAACATGGGCAAGTCTGTGCATGAGAGGCAGCCACACAAGGCACTGAGGAGGTGGATCAGCCATCAATGTGTCTAAAAACATGTTTAGCATGATCTTTTTCTGCAAAGAAAAGAGAAACAGAACTTAATTATAAGAAAAACTTCAATTTTATATATCAAAAACTACTTTAGCCTTAAATTCGCTCTATGACTCAACTTCTGTCTGTCAGGAATATTTCATATGCTATAAAGAGACAAAAATCACAACTTCTTTGCTCAGGCAGTTTCAATCTATATTAGGCAAACAGTAACACCACAAAGAAGGTATTAGTATAGACATGATAAAATCATACAAAAATAAATGATAAACAGATGAACAGAAAACTCCAAGAAACAGAGGACTAGTCAGTCGGGATTGGTTCCTGAGTTGCAGTTAAAGATTCTCATTTTGAAGAGGGATACAACAAACGTGAGCGGAGGTTGTTTTAACAACGTAGAAAACACTATTTCAAACATACAGACAGCACTGAAAAAAGTCGACACACATAAAAGAGTAATTACAACTAATATTCATACACAATCCATACAGTAAATGATTTTTTTAAAGGCAAAATAAGAAAAAAAAATGCAAGAGGAGAACTAGGTTAAGATTTTGAACAACTGTCAATAACAAAAGAAGTTGAAATGAAATCATTAGGAGAAGGAAGTCGGGCATGCTAAGAGTAATATTTTCTAAGGTTTCAAATTCAAGTGAGCAAGAGAAAATCTCTGCTGCAAATACAAACAGATGGAGACAACTGGTAAGCAAACCAGCTAAGAGTATTATGGATACAAAGAGAGAATATGTTGGCTTTTGCATACAATAAGCTAGATGTTTAAGAACTTCTCATAGGCAGAAGACTAGCTGCTCCCATGGCACTTTTTTCTCACCTTAGCATATGGCAGTGTTACTCCAAAAAGCATCCACAACAGGGAGGGTAAGCAGAGCTAGAGGAAAAGCCAGTCTGCTTTTCTAGGAGCTGTGAAACTAATTGTAGCTTTCACTTGCAACTATCATGCCAAAATTAAGGTGGCTTTTTGTTTGGGGTTTTTTTTTGGTTGTGGGCTGGGTTGGTTTTGTTTTGGGGTTTTTTTGGGGTTTTTTTAATTAAAGAGAAGGTTTATATTTAAAGCATCAATAGTTTTGTGATTAGTGGCAAATATATACATCCAATCCCTCTCCAGCTAACTACCCTGGGGAGAAAATATGGAATTATAATTATCTACCTCAGTTACCATTAAGGAAAATTCTAAGAAATATTTAATCTTAATTCTTCCAACTTTTATAAGGTGTCCCTGTTCCAGTTTCTCTGCTTAGTAAATGAAAAGCTTCTCCTGAATAAGTTAACTGCTGCTACAAGAGAGTCCAAGAATTTCCTTTGCTAGATAGGACATCAGGTGCACTACCAGGACAAGAATGAACGCCTGGATCTTGCCTGGCAATCCCAGCCTTCCCTCCACCTCAAAGCCAAGTCATCCTTCGGGCTATTAATAACTACACACAGTCAACCTGACTTCTCCTCTCTTTGGCTGAAGAAATCCAAAATCTTTTAACAAATGCACATCTTGGTAAGGCCATGAAACACTAAATATGCTGAACCAAGCCTTCTGACAGAAGGAGAACCACAGTTTTTAACTGGGAATTAACCGGGAATTAACTGATCGTGGTATGTGACGCCTGAGACCAGAAAGGGCTGCTCAAGTAACCAGGAACCACTGTGCTAACGATGTTAAATGGCTGCATTGTCTGTAATTGATGTGCAGATTGCGCGTTTCAAACCTTAATTACCTAGTTGCTTACTTGTATAGGTATTGTACAACTTCATAAAAATGCCTCCAAGGTTCCCAATTTTGCCTTGGCTCTCATGTCTCATACTGTTTTATATCCAAGAGTATGAAGGTTACTCCAAATAATAAATACTGCCCACAGACAGACAAGTTTTCTGGAGACAAGACTCAGGATCCATTAGACATCACACCCATTTTTAACAAGTGTAAAAAGGAGAACCCTGGGAACTACCAGTCAGCCTCACCTCCATGCCTATTAAGATCATGAAGCAGATCCTCCTGGAAAACATCAAAACATACAGAAGACAGGGAGGTGACTGGAGACAGCCAGCATGGCTTCATGAAGTGCAACTCATGCCTGACTAATACGGTGGCCTTCTACGATGTGACTGCATCAGTGGACAAGAGAAGAGCTACGGATAGCATATACCTGGACTTTGATATGGTCCACCACAACATTCTGGCCACTACATTGGAGAGATATGAGTTTGATGGATGGACTGTTAGATGCATAAGGATTTGGCCGGATGGCTGCGTTCAAAGAGTTACAGTCAATGGCTCAATGTCCAAGTGGAAGCCAGTAAAGAGTGGCGTCCCTTAAGGGTCTGTACTGGGACCAATACTATTTAACATCTTCACCAATGACAGAGTGGGATCGAGTGCACCCTCAGCAAGTTTGCAGATGACACCAAGCTGAGTGGTGTGGTTGGTTCGCTGGAGGGAAGAGATGCCATCCAGAGGGACCTTGACCAGGGCCAGTGTGAACCTCATGAAGTTCAACAAGGTCAAGTGCAAGGTCCTGCACATGGGTCGGGGCAACCCCTGGTATCAATACAGGCTGGGGGATGAAGGGATGGAGAGGAGGACTTGAGGGTACTGGTGGACAAAAAATTGGACATGAGCTGGCAATGTGTGTTTGCAGCCCAGAAAGCCAATCGTATTCTGGGCCGCATCAAAAGCGGCATGGCCAGAAGGTCAAGGGAGGGGATTCTCCCCCTCTGCTCTACTCTCCTGAGACTCCACCTGTAGTACTGCATCCAGCTCTGGGGCCCACGGTGCAAGACACACATCGACCTGTTGGAGTAGGTCCAGAGGAGGGCCACAACAACTGTCAGAGGGATGGAACACCCCTCTTATGGAGAAAGTTTGGATTTTTTTAGCCTGGAGAAGGCTCTGGAGAAATCTTATTGTGGCCTTTCAATATATAAAGGAGGCTTATAAGGAAGATGGAGAAAGACATTTTACCAGGGCCTGTAGTGACAAGACAAGGGGCAATGCTTTTAAACTGAAAGAGAGTAGGTTTCGACTGGACATGAGGAAGAATTTTTTTTTATGATGAGGGTGGTGAGGCACTGGCACAGGTTCCCCAGAGAAGCTGTGGATGCCCCATCCCTGGAAGTGTTCAAGGTCAGGTTTGATGGGGCTTTGAGCCACCTGGTCTAGTGGAAGGTGTCCCTGCCCATGGCAGGGGGGTGGAACTAGGTGATCTTTAAGGTTCCTTCCAACCCACACCATTCTATGATTCTGTGAATCTATAATTAGACAGTGACATATGATACGCACAGTGGCAGAAGAACCTAAACATAGCAGGAGAGCTTCTTTCTGCTGTAGACAAGGATGTTCCTCAAAAACTGGTTCCCTTTAAGCAGTGAGAACCTTATGAGTTGTCAAAGGCTGTGTGCAGAGTGATGCAACTTCCATGTAGTTCACAAGAGGGCAGTGCGGACACAGGCTTTGGGGTACTTCTGTCACCGATACAGGTAGGCTACTTTGCAACCGATTGACCAAAAAGAATCACTCTAGCATTATCAGTACTACTTGTCTGGCTGGGCATAGGCATTCTCAGTAACGGCTGAGTTGACAGGAAAGCAAAGAGCGGTCTCCTTCTCCTGGAAATTATGAATGTGTTGGAGAAGGCGCCTAGATAAAGCCCTTTCTTGTACCTGGTCTAACATTTCCTACTGGGTTCAGAATCCAACCACGGAACAACCACAAAACACCATTTGTGATGCAAAACCAACCAAATAATCTGCCAGCAGGTTCCAAGCTCCAAGAACATAAACTGAAAATTAGTAAATGTGAAGGCACCACCAGTCATGAGGGTCAAATGCTCCCCAGGAGAACAAATGCACTTCTGCATAGATACTTTCTGTAATCACCTGCTTACTCTCTATCCTATTTTAGTAATTGTTTTTACCAATTGCTGTTAGCATACCTACTTGTCTTGATAACTCTGCAGTCTCAGATCTTCTTGCAGGTGGGTGCAGTGGCAGGTTATACTCATGCTATTCCTATATTTAGAAGAATACCATAGGCTTGCTTCAATAGCAAAGTATCAGCCAGTTTTATTGTTACACTGCCAACATGCTTGTTCCAACAAGATGTTAATGCATATATTTCCCCCCAAAATCGTGGCACAAAACCACATCCCCTGAGCCAACACAAAGATATGTGATTTTTAACTCTACAGTGATCAAAACGAGTTATACCAATCTAAGCAGCTGGGTATCAGACCCCACCTGTATCTCTGTAACTGTCCTGCATCTTGTGCTTAAACTGCAACTCTGTCAGAGTATACTTACACCATCCTCTATATACAAGACCATCCTGTCCTTAATAAATATATCCTTATTACTCGCTTTAACAAGACTGTACATCCTGACCATCTTCCTGACACTGTTAAGCCCGTGCAGTCAGTTCAGCTATTAGCCATACCGTCCATGAAGTCAGCCAATGCTTTAGCAAAGCTTTTATGTGAGTAACATATGTACAAATCAACGCCTATCTAGGCCTGCTTGTATAGTTTGTGCTGCTGAGTTTTAACAGAATAATGTGCAGTTTGACTCTACAGAAGCCAAGCTCCTGGCTCCCAAGTCTCTGAAGTTAACTTCTCGGCTCAGTAAAAACACTGCAATTAAACTGCTCTGTAAATGAGATACGAAGTGGACACACCTCTGCAATGACAGAACAGGCTGTGCCATAAACACAGAAAGATTCTGAGGCAGGGAATGTCATGGTGATACAACAACTCTACGACAAATAGATGGACTGTAGCCAAGTGAACAAAAGTCTTAAGAAAAGTATAGCATTCTCTCTTACATCTGTGGAAGCCCCCACTTGACCAAGAATAGTAAATTATTACTGGAAGCTCTTTATACATCTGGAACCCATCACAAAGAATGAAGCTCTTGCCAAAAGCACCCCAAGAAACTCCATTTTGCATGGGCAACAAGTTTGAATTATTCCATCTGTGACCCAAGAAATGAAACAGAGTTGTGGAGTGTACACAACCACTGACACTTCCTTGCCTATCTGCCTTTTCACCACTCAGAGAGCAGTAAATTATTAGCCTTCTGCACCTCAAAAGAAGTGGCTCCCAGAACCAGGACCCCCATGAATAGCCAGGAACCACAGGTGGCCAGGAAGGATTTGTCTCTTGGTAGTTTAAGTAACACCAGGGAATGTTTCTGGCACTAGAACTCAATCATGCATGCTTTTATTTTATTAAACCTGTGCCTGGTTTAACCACTCACTCTCCCAAATTATTCCAGCATCCCAGATCAGGTGTTAATATCAGCTAGGAATCATTTTTAATAAACAGTTTCCATGTAACCGCCCTGCTTGAGGGATTAAGAGAGTTTAAGAGTATGGAAGTGGTTAGACCATTCCAGTTGGCCTTAGGGCCACAGACCCGCTCCTGGCAGTGTTTAGCTAACTAGTACGGATGTAGCTTATATGTCCATCATGTAAATGCCGAAGTCTGAAACCCCACAGCTTTACCAATGCCATCTGGAGAGAATTTCAGCAAAAGGATAGGCTGTAACAGGAGAATACCACAGAAGTGTCTCTGGGAAGCTTATTTTCAAACCTGGGAGGCATAAGAAAATGAAATTAAATCTAAGACAGATTATCCATCTACTTCCCAGGACCTCTTTGCTTCAGTGTTTTCAGATAAATGAAAGAACTGTCTTGGGGTACAGTATATATCTGGATTAATTAAAAAACATTACCATGCTCTACAAACCTGGCCTTACACTAGGGATTTTGTTTTGCTGAATAAAATTAGAACAAAGGAATTTCTAAAAGTGAATCAATATGAAGAATTAGTGTTCTTGTTCATGGGAGCCAAAGTCGAAGAGCGCTAAGACATGCTGCAGGCAAGCCATGTGCAAATAGGCAGTTACTGTACCTCAGTTGGCTACCACGGTGAGATTTGTATCAAGTATCTTCGAAATCTCAGTCAACTCTCATGGTCTAGCTAGCCACACTAGCCTCCCTAAGAGAGAAACGGTCACTTCCAGGGTGTAGGCTTCCGAACAAAACAAATCCCCATCCCCATTGCCTTTGAAGACAATGGCAAGAGCACGGAGGGCTTAGAGTCCGCTGTCTGACTTTCAGAGCTCCGAAGCAAGGCTCTTACGTTCAACAGCAGTGCCACTTACATGACATTTGATTTGATGGGATCGGTTTCCCTGTGTGCATAAACCAGCTTGCACTGACATAACGGAAAGGGTGGCATGTCTGTGGGAACAAGTACAGCCCACAAATGCCTCAGCCAGTATGGAAACAGAAAAAAATATTTATTAATTACACTGTTAGTAAAACAAAACTCTGTCCTCAGTAGCTCACAGATGAGCTGGAGCCCTCGTCATTTCCTAAATCAAAGGCTGTTTCCTACTGTGTTGTATTTCAAATATACTAATAGCTAATTAACTTAAATTTAGCAAAAGTGACTATAAATTCTAAATCTAAATACTTCAGAAATATTTATTCCGGAATGTAATCATGACCAGAGTCTAAACATCTAATTTTAGGCCTAAGATTACCTAGGTTCATGTTTACAGTTGATTTAAGGATTATTTATTCTATTTACGTTATCTCAAATTAGAAACAAATCCTTGGAACAGTTAAATTATAACTAAAATGTATAAAGAAATAAAAAGCTCTTTTAAGATCATTACTACTACATCGACTCCAAACATTAAATGTAATGGAAATATTTTGGGAAAAACAGCTATACCAATAAGCACAACAGTGAAATGATTTAAAAATAAAACTATGTATACACAACATATTTATTTTGTACTGACCCAACCAACTAGCAAGTCATTTGTTAAAAGTAATATTCTTAACACACTGAGAAAGCTTAAAAAAAAATAATCAAGGGAAAATAGTAAAAATGCTGTGTTTCATGTTGTAGAAACGACATAGGTCATCCTTGCTGTTCTTCTGATGGGGAACAGAAGTGTCCCTTCAAGGAGGGGGAACAAACTAAAATTGTGCAAAATCCTTCAATTGCCTAAAACCTAGACGTACTATTTTAAATTGTTCAGACTTTCTTAAAACTGCTTAGGTTATATAGCGTATCTTACCAACCCGCCTCCCCCAAACCCCATACAAGCTACAACCAACGCAGCCAGCACTACATTAACAAGCAATGCAAAAATCCTGGTTTGTTAACTCTTACTTGTTGTGGGAAACAGGTCCGAACAGAATGCTCTGTGTATCCAAAAGAAGGCCCCTCAAACACAGCTGTTGGAAGTTTTAGAACTTCTTTCAAAAACTGATCAAACTTTGTAAATATCATTAGTCCATTTGAATCTGATATTTGAGAGAAAATATCTGTAAGAAAATACAATAAAACCCTACAGTAAATACGTGCTTACTACAGAAAAGAAAAAAATTAATTCAATCCATTTAAACCCCAAGAAATTTCTTTTTGTTTTATTCTGAACATAATTCTGAACATCACTTGCTATCAAGATAAAATTTATAAATGAACGTATTTGAACATGCTATGACATAAAATTTCCTGTTTCCTCCATCCCGTCTCACCCAGTCTTGACAAAAGATTCTGCCAGTGCATTAACTGTAACAGCAAGAAAGCAGAAGCTAGGAGGCATTATAAAAGTTCCAGAATATAACATCTTCAAGTTTACACCTTCAAAATAAAACTACATAAAGTCCTTTGAGAAGTCTCCTAGAATTAAAAAAAAATTGTAAGAATCAAAGTCAAAACTGGCAAAACTCCGGGTAAATCTGGTGCACGTCAACAGCATGTTGAATTTAAGTAACACAGCATTAGAGAGAGCATCAGAAACAAAAGCAATCAGAACCTGGGGTGCAGTGACCTCCATCTCCAAGGGTAAAACACGTGAGCCATGCAGCTGAGTGGGTGGGAAGAGGAAATCTGATCTCATTTTATATCAGCGATGCTGCACACACTGAACTTCTGTTCTTACACAAGAAAAATGTTTGCGATGAGACGAGGTATGCTTTTTAATTAGCTACGTGGGGCTAAATAGATTTCTGAAACCAAAAAGAGGATCGAGCAAGATGTTCAGCAATCTCGTGCGTATACGGAAAAAGAAAGGTAGGGAGGGTGGTCGCAGAAGGTGGCAGGAAGGAGGGCAGTTTTGCAGGTATTTTCACCCCCACGCCATACTCCTAGCTCTGGGCATGTGGATGGAAGGATGTCTCCTGAGCCTCCTGCGTCCCTCTATCCCCTTACTGCACAGAGCTCAACTCCTCCAACCCCTCTGCTCCAGCCATTCCACGCCACCAACCCAAAGCTCCCGGCTCTCGCGTCTCAGGAAAGGTAAAAATATAGGAGAAGAGTGTAGATAGCATTACAATGAAATGACGTCATATAAAATATCAGGAGATATGCATACAGATAAAGCAGAAGTGTCCTGGGATCAAAAACCTCTTTGGAAAAGACAAATTTCTCAAACAGCAAAACTGGGTCTCTGATATACTTGCAGAGTCAGATTACTCTAGAAAGGCAGATTTCTCTAATAAGAGCACTAATATTAGTAAGACCTAAAATTTTCCAAGATGTGACAGATACCAGAATTCTTCACTAAACAGCTACTGAATCATCTATGAGGTTATTTAAGACACCATCAGTAATTAAACATCAAAAAGCATATGCTGACAGAAAATAAGCTTAATTTAAGTGATCAAAACTAGGTCCGTAAAAAAGAAGACTATTTCAGAAAGGCGTATCTCTGGTAAACTAGAGAAATAATTCCAATCTCCTGAATGAATGAGCTCATGAAGAAGCCTACGATATCTAAGTTAAGGGTGATAAAGCTATCCGGAACTTGCATCACTGGCTAAACGGACAAGCTTGACGTGGAGGTCTGAAGCCCTTGTTGAATAATATGATAAAGCCTATTAGGAATAACGGGAGAAAAAAGAAAGAAAAAAGATAAATGGGGGTCGAGGGGGAATGCTGTATTTTAGAAAATTAAGCCAAGCAGAAAAATAAAATTTAACCTGAAAAGTGAACATGGAAGAAAAGTCAGGATAAAAATGCACACAAATGAAAACTATGGAGGCAACTAAAACTAATTAGAGCACCGAACTTCCAGAATCCTAATCCGTTCTAGATCAGAATCATTCCAGAACTGGCACATGCACAAAACCTAAAGGTCTAGTAATAAATCTGTCAAGGTGGGACTGGGAGAACATGACTGGAACATGACAGTATTTGTATTTAAGAAAGGACAGGAATCTTCTGGGTAAATACAGTCTATTAATCTGAACTCAATAGTATGCAAGATTTAAATGATTTTAAGGAGAAAGTTAATTAAAGCTATGGAAATAAACTGAAAATGAGATAAAATAGAACAGACTATATCAAGGGTAAATTAAAAATAAAAAAAACAATCCCCACTAACCTATATCTTGCAGTCATAAAAAATTGGGTTTATAGTCAAAGTAAAGTTGAACTCATTTACGCAGGGAACTTCCACATGGGAAATAACCGGCGAAATTGGAAAGATAGAGATTAGTAGGATATAATTATATAGTTATCTGCCCTTTTAAAGGGCAGTAAATTACCCTCAAAGAGAAAACCTCAAGCTAAACAGAGGCTAACAGTGTAATTTCTCAAGAGCTCACCTCAGGGTCACAACAGGCACGTGCTAATAAAGTTTCCTGATGACAAGGTGTTATACTTTAATTCTCATACAAAACTTCAGTTCAATGCTACTATGTTATACAGATTTTTTTTTTTAAACCAGGGAGAATAAAAAATTTAGAAGTCCAGAAAACACTGCTCAGTTCCAAAGATATCAACATAAAACGGTACTCACGCAACTCACGATTTTGTTTTTTCAAATGTTTGTAGTAGAATTTTACATTAACAACAGAGCTTATAATATCATACTAAACCTGCCCAACAGTTCCCTCGAGAGCCTCTTTTCAGGTGCTTATAACTGCCAAAATTGACTGTGTTTTCCAGTTAAGGCATTTGCCTGATGCTTTGTACAGTTTCAGCTGAAGGCTCTACCATTTCTCCGATTAAGTTAAAAACAAAGCAACAAAAACCTGGCACCCTCATTTTCCTGAGTCTTGAACTTGGGTGTATCTTGTGTCTCAACTCCTATGAAGCTGTCAATTTTTATTGCACAAACTCATAAAATATTTGTTAAATACCAGGTTCAATATCAGTAAAAGCCAAGAAAATAAATGTAACAGATTAATTGGTTTGACTGTGCTTTTTGGGGTGGGGGGTGTGCAGAGTTTTAGGCATTAATCCAAAGTATGTATGAAGGTCAAAAGGACAATCCAAGGCAATACAGGCCAGTCAGCCCCACTTCAGTTCCTGGGAAAATCATGGAGCAAATCTTCTTGGCACACATTCCTGGGCAAAATAAAGAAAAGGTGACTGGGATCCGTCAGTATGGATCTACTGAGGCTAAGTCACACCTGACCAGCTCGATTGTCTTTTGCGACAAGATGACTGAATTTGTAGGTATCATTCACCTCACCTCGAGCAAGGCTTTCTACTTTTCATTTCCCCACAACATTCCAGTATCCAACCTGCGATGCCACAGTCTGCATGGGTGAATAACCAGACGGGCGAGTAGCTGGTTGGATGATCAGGCTTGGAGGGTAGTGGATAATGGGTCAAATTCTGTGTGGAGGGCAATAACAAGTGGACTACTGCTGGAATCTGTCCTGCGACATGTCCTGCTCAACATGTCTATCAATGATCTGTGAGAGGTGCCAGAGTGCACTCTTGTCAAGTTTGCAGATGATGCCAAATCGGGGGCACCAGGTGATACCCTTGAGGGCAAGGGCTGCCATCCAGCAGGACCCGGACCTGCTGGAGGAATGGGTTGGCAGCAACTGTATGAAATTCAAGAAGGACAAATGCAAAGTCCTGCCCTTGGGAAGGAAGAGACTCCGGCAGCCATACAGTCTGGGGACTGCCTGGCTGAGGAGCAGCTCTGCTGGAAAGGCCCTTGTGGGTTCTGAGGTCACAAGCTGAACATGAGCCAGCAGCACGCTCCGGCAGCAAAGGTGGCCAACAGCATCCTGGGCTGTATGAACAGCAGCTCAGCTAGCAGAGGGAAGTGATTGTCCTTCTCCACTAAGCACTTAGACCGCTTCTAGGTACTGTGTCCAGTTTTGGGAGTCCCCCCCTCCCCCCCAGAATCAGAGAGTTGTTGAGAATCACGGAATATGAAAGACACAGAATATGAAAGACAAACTGAAGTGAGCTCTGTAGAGGGCTACCAAGGATTGTCAGCATGCTGGAGCACTTATCCCATGAGGACAGGCTGAGGAAACAGCAATTGTTCAGCCTGGAAAAGATAAGACACTGAGAAGACCTAATAACACCACCCAAGCACCTACAAGGAGACTATGAAGATGCTTTTGGAGGAAAATTTAGTGATCAGAGTTTGAGAGCTAGGTGTCAGAGAGGTCATAAGTCTGGGACGGATACTAGAGAGACCAAAGGATCGAAGAGGCTCCAAGGATCAGCTGCTAGATAAATGAGCATCTAAGTCACTGGAGGGATCCATACTGTACAGGTATGTGCATATATGTATATATTTATGCCACTAACAGGCTTTTATCCTGATCAGACAGAGGCGGGGAACAGAACCAGGCCGTTGGTGCTGTCCGTGTTTGCATAGCTATTTTCTGTCTGTGTTGATCCGTGTGGCTGTGTGCGCGTGTTGCCACTGGGAATGCATGCCTACCCTCACGCTGGCGGACTGGGGACGTGACGCTGCAGCAGCCTTACCTCTAATCAGATCAGCAGATGTTGTGGCAACTCCTAACATTTGTTGAGAACCAATGAGATGTAAGACAGCCTGTATAAAATCATGCACTGAGCTTGTTCAGTTTGAATAGATGTGATACCACAACAAACCACATACTATTACTAGTACTACTACTTTGGTCCACTGACTAGGACCAAAACAAGTAACTCCCCTTTCACCCCCACTCCTTCAAAAAACCAAAATATCCTCTCCCCAAAATCAAAACCCCACAGTCAGGCTAATTCATCTACAGCAGATTAACTTTCACGACCTTTATTATGTGAAACCTAGTGTTTATCATACATTATTGTATGAATTTTTAGGGTGAACTTCAGTAAGCACTAAAGGCTTATCAGAGCCAGATGGTGGGAGGAAAAAAACAGCTGGTGAGGCAAAGCAGCCAAGGAGCACCACACAGGTAGCGCCAGTCGTTAGAGAAATCAGACAGCCCTTAAAATGAGCAGGATGGAGTCTTGATTTACTTGAAGTTCTGTTTGCAATTCACTTGCAGAAATGACATGGAAGGAAGCACTAATTACTTCACAATGAATCCACTTGAATGCCAAAATGAAGTAATCCGAATCCACGAAATCTGACATTTTTATACAGCATTTCGTGGGCTTAAAAGACTATGACAAAAATCATAAAGTCCATAGCAGTAGGTTGGGTTTACAACTCCTACCTCGCGCACCACGTAACAGAACTCCTTTGCAAGGAGTACCATGTCACAGGAAATAACCTTTTCCAGAGACAGCAAAGTGGTATCATTGAACAACTCCCATTTCATATGTGCCATCAGACACTGTATGGACTGAAAAACACTCCATTTGTTCACATTTTCAGAATTAAAAAAAATAAGCCTGTACATATGCAAGTACAGAGACCAAATTACTACCATTCATATAAATTGTGAGATGAGAAAAAAAAAACATACAACTTCCAGGATTTCCAGAAAGCCTCGCGTTCCAGCTGAGCCGGAGCTGACAGCCTGCTTAGGAAAGGGAGTGGAGGCAATGCAGGAGTTGGGGTGGAATCAGGGGAACAAGTAAACTGGAAACAGAAGTTTGGTGATGAAATGGGTCAGTAATCAGAGAGACAGGTGGGAAAGACAGGAAAGGCAAAAAACAAGACAGCATATTCATAACAATCAGAAGAAGAAATGAAGACTATAAGAACAGCTGAGGCAGATCTGATCAAAAGTCTGTTTATCCCAACAGCAGATGGCTCAGGCAAGCACATTCCCCAGTATATTCCTCCATTCACTGAGAGTATCTTCGCATTCAGCAACCTTTGATGAATTTGCCTTCAGTGAACTTGGTTCAAGGAGTAATCAAGTGGCTTAAATGTTTGATACTGACAACATCCTTTGGTAAAGTTTAAAGAAGTATTGTTTTTTGTTGTTACAATCTGCCACTGCTAATTTTAGTTACTGCCCTTTCGTTCTTGTACTGGAAGGGGAAGGGAACAGCTCTTTTCTGTTCACCACTAACACATGGCTCGTGATTTTATAGAACACTATCCTTTTACCACCCTTTTTCTTTCCAGGTTGAAGAATCCTGCTCTATCTAGTTGTTCTTTGTACAGAAAGCTTTCTCTACCTTTGATGATCATTGTTGTTCTTCTCAGAAAAGATGTACCAGAACTGGAAAGGGCAGAGTACCAGACGGGGGTATTAGAGCAGCACTCATTCAAAGCACAAAGACACTATATATACAGTGCTGTTACCTCTCCAATTTGTTCTTCACGTCCTTCCCCTCTGTAACACTAATGGCTAAAACCCGTATGAAATGTTACAGAGCGTCAACATCTTCATGGAAGTATAGCTCCAAGGTCTCTCATCTGAGCAACAGCAACTTCCCTAGCTCACCTTTCTGTGCATCCATGAGGATTACACTTCACTCCTACAGCATACACCACTTCACATATATTCACACCGAATTTCACCTACCATTTTACTTCACAGTTACTCAGTGTTGTCAGATGATACTACAACTCTTCAGTCTATTTTAGCTTTTACTACACTGATTTACTTTTTATCAAACTGTCACCTTTCACTGTATTTTTCCAGATCATTTATGACAGTGTTAAAAACAGTTTAGGTCCAGCACTATCCACCAATCTCAACATACAAAAAGGATCTTTATTGCTCATTTTTGGTTCCTCTCAGCCAATCTTCTGCCTGTGCAAAGACCCCACCTTTCATCCCTTTTATCAAACTTTTAAAAGTCTTTAAGCATTTGATAAGGGACCTTCCTGAATGTCTTTCACAAATCCAAGAAGTCTGTATCAGCCAGAACTCCTTTGTCCATCTGTGGTTTTGGGGTTTTTTTGCCTCCTTTAATGAACTCCTGGGGTTTTATAAGGCATCCCTTCACCAAACCCATTTCCCCCAACAATAAAATCTCACTTATCCATGCGTCAACTATTTCTGTTCTTTATTACTACGAGCCTGCCCAGAATGTGAGTCAGGTATACAGACCTGCAGCTTCCCACAACTCCCCTCCCAAATTTCACGTGACATTTTCTTCTTCCCATTCCCTTGCCCCTTAGAAAGTTTTCAGAAAGAAAGGTAGCCAACAGTTAATAGTTCAGCTATTTTATGACTTTTCTTGAGTTCTGGTGATACTCAGAAACTTACTCCACTAACATACGACCCACTTCCTCTCTTCTCTGCCCTCAGGTTTACGAGATCCTCCTACCCTTAATCTCAGATTTTCTCCCACACTCCACAGAAAGCTGTCCTATGGCCTTGTCTGAAAAGTTAACAGCCTAATTCTACCCTGGTTTAGAGAAAGCTTGTCCCTCCCCCACAGATTTCCTATACTCTTAAAATCTCAATTCCAAATCAGCCAAAATCCCCTTTTCCTGAATAATTCTGTTAGTTATGCACTGAGACGCTGCCTCTGTGACTAACCTTGCATATGGCACTGCGAGCATTTTAGAGAATAGTGAGGTAGTTCCAGTCTTTGACTTTCTCTCCAACTAAGCAGAGACAACAACAAGCGCACGAGGGGACAGAGGAGTATCCAGAAGTGACAGAGGAGATGGGGCACGTGAAGGAAGTGCCGTGACCCTACAAAGCAGTGGCAAATCAGCATTACTGTTACAGTTAGAGATAAAGAAATTTTTCTTTCTCAGTTGACTCATACGATATTATACCTGATAGATCAACAAAAAAACCCCTCACCCAAAACCAGGTTTTAAATAGGGGTGGTCAACAGTTAGCACTCTGTCACAAGAACTAGCCCAGAAACATCAAAAGGTGGGAAGTCAGTGTGAGCGACATACTGAAAAGGCAAGGAGAGGAACTGAGTTTTAACACTGAATTAAAAAAACCCACAGAAGTGCTACTGTCCAAAACACGTCAAATACAAAGTCACATGCTCTTTGAAAATGATGCTCCACATCCAAAGAGAAATGCAGCGAGAAAAAAGGGACTGCAGATACTAGAGGAAAGACCCCAGAAGTACAATGCAAGCTAAAGGTCAGCTGATAAGATACAAGAAAGAATAAGTAAAAGACATGACAACCAGAATATAACAAAGCTATAAGAAGCAACACTATTCAGTGAAAGTCGTCAAAAGCCTTTCCTCCAATGTGTATCAACATCAGTTAAGAATTTTTATAATGATGAAAGTTACAGTGGCAAAGGAAACAGGAGCCAATAGCATAAGTAAAAAGAAAAAGGGAGCTATGAAGTAAAGCAGAAATTATGAAAATACAGACAGAGAGAGAGAGAGAGAACAGTACATTAAATGCTCAAATTTTAAGTTTTAAGACTAGACACGCCTGTTAAATAGGACTATTAAATGAGGTGTCCTTAAGGTGAAAGCATCCTAACTATCCACCTTTTCAATCAATAACTTGAGGCTTAATATAACTGCCAGAACGATATCTAGGTCTTTGTCTGAAAACATCAAAAGTTTACTGATTCCTATAACATTTAATTCCAGTGGTTAATTGCTTTCTCCACTAAAAGGTCACATTGCCATTTTCTTGATGCGTTTTAGTATTGTCTTGCTAATTCTAGAAATAATGCTCCTTTTCTGTCCCAGGCCTGTGCTGAACTGCTCATTTACTGTAACCTCCTCAAATCTTACCCTAATTAAATCCAAAATGTAATCTTTTACTGAGGAGATAGAGACTATCTCTTTTCCCCCCAGTATTTCATCTTGCATATTTTATAGATGTAATGCATTTGTTAAAAATGCCTAAGAAGTCTTAAATATCCTCTGTCATATATGCCTGTCCCCTTTATTTAAGACTAATCTTTACTCACCTGCAGCTTTGTTTTTAATTGGAGAATTTTATAGTTACTACCAGAAAAAAACATGGCATTTCCTGCTACTGAAACACATACAGCCTTAATGTTAATATATACATGCAATGACTTACCCCTATCTATTTTTCAGACCTTGTCATGTAGTTTAATTCGGCACACTAGTACTTCACGTTGCTAGTTTTAAAGCAAATATAACAAAGAAGCTTAATCCTAATGCTGTAGAAAAGTCTAAAGAATTATTTACAGTGAATGACAACCACGGAGATTAGGAGGAATGAATTATTACAAGATAATTTCATAAAGGGAATTTAGGGTGAGGTGAAAATGACAAGACCTGAACAGTAAAGTCTGGCATTGACAGTAAGATTAACTTCCCAACTTTTCAGGGTGGAAATGAAAAGAAAACACACCCCTACAACAGCACACCTTGCCGCTAAGAAAGATAGAAGAAGAATAATTACTAATCAAGGACAAACCCAATGCTTATGGATATCACTGATTCTCTACTGATACAGCAGAAGGCTCACGGAAACAAGAAAAAAAGGAAGTAAGATTGATGAAAAGAGAATAAAAAGGAGTTAAAAAGTAAGAACTGAGAAGCTGGAATTATAGAATGAGAAGATGCAGAGAGCGCCTCAGATGAAGCAGAAGATGTACAGAAGCCCCCCAACATCCTCAAAACAGAGGAAATTGCAACAAATTTGACACTACTATCAGAAAAATCAGACCTGAAGTTTTACATTTAAAGAAGTGCCCAAGCTTTCCAAAATAAGCAAATGTACTTGCAAAGCCTACTCAGTAACAAACTCAGTATGTTTTATGGCCAGCAGATGGCATGTGTAACAAAAACATCAATACAGCAAGCTTCATTTCACTATTAAGATCACCAAATACGCAAAAAAGTTAGCTTTCAGGACTTAATACAATAAAACATACGTGGCCAGTAATGGAAACAAAGTATTTCATAAAATGGTTTGATTTGCTTGAAAATACTTACATCTTAGTTTGTCCAGTATTTTACCGCCACACATTGTTGCTAACATAGCTTTCACTGAAAATACCGTCAACTTCCCGTGGCCCTCACTGTGAAAAAAAATTACATGGTAAATAATTACTACATAGAATGATAAGTAACAGAAATACTTGAGGCCTAGGAAGGAAATGCATAAGTGCCCTCCGTTGACTACTAAGATCTGCCGAAACTATTTAATATAACATTAGAACAGTGATAGCACTAGCCTTTTTAATATACTGGAAGAGTTAACAAGTGTCTAATCATAAATCAAATTTTCTTGCAGAATCATGAAAAATGCACAGATAAGAGACTAACATTTGTCTTGTTTATCCCATAACTGTCCTATAAAAAAAAGTAACGTGTTAATGAATTTTTTCCATTAAAATACATTTGTTCACTGTAAAACATCTCATTTTTCCCTCTGCTACCCTTTTTTAGTTGCTTTAAATTTTTACTCCTTGATTTAAACTCTGATGTTCAAATACACATTTCATTCTAAAAATGGTACAGCAGTTGATGGCTAATGGAGAAGTTGTATGATAACCTGAATATACCACATAGAACAGGAATAATGCAAACAATGTCTTTTTCTAATTTAAGTTTGTAAAGCTGCTGTGCTATCAGAACAGGTGGCACATTTGGGGAATCAGTCTCTATGGAAAGCATGAAAAAGCCCATTCAGCACAGTATGATGTGTAGAAACAGCTACATGTATTATTCCTGTTACCAGAAAGAAAGATAAGGATGAAATTATGAGGGAATTAAGTCACCAGAAACACAGGAGAAGGCTTGCTGGGTTAAAGCACAGCACAGCTGATATCAGTAACAGCTTCTCCCAGCTTAGTGCTGGCCCAGAAGGCATGCATCCCGCCT